>NC_092243.1:35501520-35686520 GCF_036320965.1 Panulirus ornatus | reverse complement strand
GAAAAAATGCAATATGTCGTCGTGTAAAGAAAAAAGAATTGGGAAAATTGTTGAAGATTTGGAGAAATATGATCACGTATCAACTCAAGCAGAGAAGAAAGTAAATGCAGAGGTGATATGGTGAGTCTTGTCTTCGAACAGTAGATGCGAGACTGAGGTTATTTGTACTTGTTTAATGGTCTTTAATATCATAGGAGATAGATGGTATGGCAAGGAATTTATTTGTGGTAAGTGATATCAATATAATCAATGAAAGTAAGATTGAATTATCATAAAGAAATTAGTGTTTCAAATGGCACAGAAAGTAGCCAGGTTGAAATTTACATTTTGTATATACCAGGGTTGTGCAGGAACCAGGACTCATCAAGAGAGAAACACAGAGTGAAGGTAAGGAAGTAGTGGCGGGAAGAAATGCGAAAGAGAAATCCGAGAGAATGTCTGGCTGGGGAAGTGGACCCACCGCTTTTGAATCAAGATGGGAGCGAACACAACGAGTGACTTAGCTATTGTCTGAGGATTTTACAATAGCAAAAACCAGCGCTGGGAAAAATTCGCTGGAAATGGTCATATGAGGATATCAAATTGTTTTCGTCGTCTCTGTTGAGCTTTTCAAAAGGGAAGTCGTATCGGAGTTTGTTTTTAATTCGAGTGATGTGAATCCTTCATGCGGCTGTTGTCCGACGCTTCTACGGGTTGGTTGTGTCAACACCCGGCAGCCATCAACAATGAGAGGCCGTACGGCTGACGCTGCCACGAATACAGTTCATTGTGGCTGAACCTGTACGACATCGGATGATTTTCATAACTGAACATCCAAATTTATCAGAACTTCTCCTCAAATAACCTTATACAAGTAATGATTATTTTGGTTTGATGCAGTTTCTTATCCATTTGCCCACACAACAGTGGTTGTGTACAATCTGTTAAAAGAATAAATGAAGCCATGCCTAAATAGCTTCAGTTACATTTCATTGGGTATTTTTTGAGCAAAGGAATAGTTTCGTAACAGAAGAATCCTATCTCGCCTTAGAATCACTAAAACGAATGGAAATCATATCGGTTTGGGCCAGAATTCACCCCACATTAGGTAGATCTGTCTGTCTATGAAAAATATAATGAAGACAGCACCAGAAATTTAAAGATGTGCTGCTACAAAGACGAAGATGTGTAAGAAACATATCTTTGTTTGACCTGCGAGGCATTTCCTTGGAGAATACCACTCCTGCCGCTGAGAAGCCTTTGTTGCGTCCCAAATGTGTTACATTCTTTGTGCTGGGGTTGTCCCGCGAGTATCCATCCAGTACAGCACAGGTTCCGGGCATCTCTGGGAGACATGTTCGATGTAACGGCGACAAGTTTCGGCCCATCTTTCTCCTGTTTACCATGGCATGTGATGTAACAATGCTCTTCCATCAGCGCTGTGTGTGAATGTGTTCGGTACATTCACAGCGCCACTGTCTCCCAAACTCCTAATGTTATCTGAAAGATTTGGCTTCTGTGATTCCCTTGGAAGGCCAATGGAATCAAATAATGAAGACATTCCAAAGTAAAGACTTCAGCGAAATCTTCAAATGTACCATTTGCTGCTGCTGTGAAATGATAAAAGAGCAACTGCTTGTCACATCCAATTGGTTTCTCATCTTTTTTCTAACTGATGGTTACGTTGCCACTTGCTGCGATGTCTGAGTACGTCAAGGTATTCTGTCTGACCAAAGATCGTATGATATCCTCTCTTGCTTCCTTTGCAGAATCTGCTTTTCCATTTTGAACAACATTGACTTCTGCTTGGATACTTCGGAGCAGAAGAGTATTATCGAGTACGTCCCTGTCCTTGATGGACTCTATCACATCTTTTCTGCCCCATTACATCCGGGAGTGACATGTTGGTTTCTGTTGTTCACTGGTGGTGTATCCGGTGCCGGACACATTATTCATGGCGTCCTTGATACCGGCTTACGCTGGCGCTAACAATTGCCATTGTAAACGTGGACTTTCTGTCATGCCACGTTCTCTACTTAGGCCCCAAGATGACTTGATACTCTTCAACAACACGTGTTCATTTATAAGGTCGCTTGATAGACCAGCCTAGTATTCATATTCTCATCACTTGGTGTCAATTTAGAAACTTGGTGTAACCCTCTGGATGATCCCCAAGTAAGTTCTGCGTATCTGAAAAAAGAATAAACGTAATATAACTTTGTGTCGAGGTTGTGTCGGGACGCAGCAAAGAATTGTAGAAGAGTCCTGACGCTTTTCAAGTGAGCCTTCCAATTTCCAGTTCTTTCGGCCTTTATTTAGCCCTTGGATCATTTTCCAGAGGTGTATGGATGCTGCGTGTGATGTTTATACACAGTTTTGCTACTTGGACATCCCCACATGGTTGCTAACGCATCATCTCCGGCAGTAATCCTGTCAGGCGGTTCCATGGCTCTTGCAAGCGATGAATCATTGAGGGATGAGGAAGACAAAGCTTCATTGTGCGGAGGAGGCGTTGCGTCTTTGCATCTATTCTCTGAGTGAATTTCAAGTTCCTGTCTTTGAGAATCTCACTCGAACAATTTTGATCAAATCAGAAATAGAAAAAACCGTATCTACCCCTTACAACAACCTTGTGAGTGAGTATGTGAGGAACAGCATTCTGGTAAACTTCGATCTCGGAATAACGTACTTTCCCCATTCCAAATTCGTCTAAAGCTTTGGTATGTTGATACAAATGTAAGAAGTAACGTTCATAAGAAGAAACACATTCTGTTGCAGTTAGTTTAGATGTTTTCGGAGACAAACTAGCATTAAATAGGTCAACATGACCTAAAGACCACTCAGCGGTGGGCCGTGGGTACATCACTATGGCTTGTAGATATACCAATGGGAAATATAACCCTGTGGGTAGGGACCCACACCACTGGCTCTGCTGACCATTGCCACTTTGGACCCGAAACAAAGCACATCGTGTCAGGATGGACGCTAACAAAAGTTAACAAACCTGGCTAAGCATAACTTAACTGAAGTTTAGATAGAATAAGTCCTGATGTATATCAATCACTAAATTAAATTAGGTTTGGTTATTGTAAAATCATGCTGATGGTTGCCTGTTTCGCACTTTCGTGGATATATCTTTTATGATTTTGAATACTTTCGTAAGATCACCTCTTAACCATCTCCATTCTAAGCAAAATAAGTTTAAGACCTCTGGCTTGTTCTTATAGAATTTGTTTCTTAGTCCAAGAATCATCAATGTATATGTGTGTCTTTTATTCAAGTAAAGTCACCAGAACTGAGCAGAATATTGAAGGTAAGAACACACCAGTTAACTGCATAAAAATTGGTTTCTTAGATCTGCATTCTTCTGGCCTGTCTCTTAAACCAAGAATTTTGTTCTCCATTTTTTTACTGTTTGTAAAAAAGATTTTTACGTGGATTTAGGTAATCGGAGATTATCACATCAGTGGCTTTTTCTTCATTTATCTTTTGAAGGTCAGCTGAATTCCTACAGTAGCTTGCCATGTGGTTCCTCCTGCATATGTGTAAAGCTTTGCATCTATGAATCATTTGGCAATTATGAGCCTCGTCTGTCAGTTTGTCCATGTCACCTGCAGCTGCAGACGGTCACTTACTCATGTAGCCTTATTACAGTTTAGCGTCTTCTGCTAATGTTTGCGTATTACAACGCAACCCACTATCAGTGACATTAATATATATGGAAAAGAGAATTGCTCCCAAAACTGATCTCGCCAATACATCACAGGTTACATCTAACAGTTTGAAGACTTGACTGTTATTAGTCAATACGCTGTCCTTACAACCAGTCAACCAGTTTTCTAACCACCGAAGTACAACCCCATGTGTATGTTGTGACGTTGGCTTGTAGTTTTTGGTATGGGACATCACTGAATGTTTTCAGTGGATGACATTAGCTGCTTTACCTTCATCCTGCATGTCGAAAGTATTGTAAAAGAAAACAAAATCTTTGTAAGATGAAAAATT
The DNA here is from genome assembly GCF_036320965.1 of Panulirus ornatus. Classification (NCBI taxonomy): domain Eukaryota; kingdom Metazoa; phylum Arthropoda; class Malacostraca; order Decapoda; family Palinuridae; genus Panulirus; species Panulirus ornatus. Next base: position 35,682,536 of record NC_092243.1, on the reverse strand, counting down.
TGATCAAATATCATGTTGGAATCATTCATCGCTGGTCATCCTGTACATGCTGTACAGTCTCGTCTCAACTGTTGCTTTCCAATAAGTTGACCTAATCACAAACGATAAGGAATAAAATCAGCTTGATGGACTAAATCGTTCACAGCACTTTGAAAGATGAAGAGTTAGAAACACACACACACACACACACACACACACACACACACACACACACACACACACACACACACACACACACACACAGTAGAAAACGAGAAGAGACAAAGAGTGGTGGCAGAAGAAGGACTGGTAATCAGGGAAAGGACATAAATCTGGAGCAGCGTCTCTACAAATCTTGATAACAGGAAGAGGAGTGAACTTTATATTGGATTATCGTCATGCCGGTACTCTACCTTACTCTTGCTTTTCCTAATCTATTCTCATATCTTTCATCGGAAAAAAGAAGACTCAGTGGAGTCCACTATTTCCCGTGTCAGAATCGTGAAGGACATATAGAATAACGAAGTCAGAAAGGGAACCATATACATCTCAAGGAACATTAGAAAGAATAAAATGTAATGGAAACATTTCATCTGTTCTTCTTTATCGGTTGAATACATGATGTGCGTCAGGGAGTGTTAGTTATTCAGTTAACGACGAGTCTTAGGGGAGGAAATTAATGGATAGGTAACGAAATATATAAATGACTGATGATAGGGATATATATATATATATATATATATATATATATATATATATATATATATATATATATATATATATATATATATTTCTTTCATACTATTCGCCATTTCCCGCGTTAGCAAGGTAGCGTTAAGAGCAGAGGACTGGGCCTTTTTTGGAATATCCTCACCTGGCCCCCTCTGTTCCTTCTTTTGGAAAATCAAAAAAAAAAAAAAAACCGAGAGGGGAGGATTTCCAGCCCCCCGCTCCCTTCCCTTTTAGTCGCCTTCTACGACACGCAGGGAATACGTGGGAAGTATTCTTAATCCCCTATCCCCAGGGATAACATATATATATATATATATATATATATATATATATATATATATATATATATATATATATATATATATATATATATATATATATATATATATATATATATATATATATATTTCTTTTCTTTCAAACTATTCGCCATTTCCCGCATTAGCGAGGTAGCGTTAAGAACAGAGGACTGGGCCTTTGAGGGAATACCCTCACCTGGCCCAATTCTCTGTTCCTTCTTTTGGAAAATTGAAAAAAAAAAGAAACGAGAGGGGAGGGTTTCCAGCCCCCCGCTCCCTCCCCTTTTAGTCGCCTTCTACGACACGCAGGGAATACGTGGGAAGTATTCTTAATCCCGTATCCCCAGGGATAATATATATATATATATATATATATATATATATATATATATATATATATATATATATATATATATATGTGTGTGTGTGTGTGTATATATATATATGACTTACCTTATCTTCCTGTCCCAGGAGGCGAGGCCCCTCTTTCGTTGTAAGGCTCCTACACCACTCACGAAGGTGGCACGTCTACTGGTCGGGACCACAGGCCATCAGGTGTCGTAATGATGATGGTGATGTGTGTGTGTGTGTGTGTGTGTGTGTGTGTGTGTGTGTGTGTGTGTGTGTGTGCGCGCGGAGGTGTTGGGCAGTTAAGTGGTAAGAGCTCGATGTCTTGTGAATAGTAGATATGCATCGTGGGCGTGAAGGGTCTTGCAGTATGTTGGTGTGGTGTTTGTATTGTTGTGGTGATGGGTGAGGGTGATGGCCAGGGTGTGAGCAGCAGTGTGACCTGTGTTTCTCTGGGAAGTGTGGAGTCTAACGGATGTATGTATGTCTGATAAGTTGGAAATAACACTGGGTGAGGAGGTCGGTTGTTATGTGCTTGGTGGATGAGTTCACTGTGTTTTTGTTATTTATTTCCACTGAGGGTTGGTTGTTCATAACCCATTGCGATAACCCATTGCGAGGAGCTTAGTGCTGTTGCATGTCTTGCCGCATTTTACAATTCTTTGTGTAAGACCAGTCAGTCAATTTACTATCCATCGAAGTATAACCGCCTCATTAAACATGTGACTTTTGTTGAAAACCTTATCGAATGCCTTTTGAAAATCTAAGTAGAAGACGTCATTTGCTTTACTTTCATCATAGAAAATGATAATACCATCATAAATATCAAGGAGATATGAGAGACATGAGCAATTTCGTCGAAAACCATGCTGAGAATCGTCTGTAAGAGGTCTTATTAAACGTTTACAGTTTTGTCCCGAATGAAGAAGTAAGATTATTAGTGAAAGAGAAGAGAGAGGCATTTGAACGATTTTTGCAGGGAAAATATGTAAATGAGTGGGAGAGGTATAAAAGAAAGAGGCAAGAGGTCAAGAGAAAGGTGCAAGAGGTGAAAAAGAGGGCAAATGAGAGTTGGGTTGAGAGAGTATCATTAAATTTCAGGGAGAATAAAAAGATGTTTTGGAAGGAGGTAAATTAAGTACGTAAGACAAGGGAGCAAATGGGAACTTCAGTGAAGGGGGCAAATGGGGAGGTGATAACAAGTAGTGGTGATGTGAGAAGGAGATGGAGTGAGTATTTTGAAGGTTTGTTGAATGTGTTTGATGATAGAGTGGCAGATGTGGGGTGTCTTGGTCGAGGTGGTGTGCAAATTGAGAGGGTTAGGGAAAATGATTTGGTAAATAGAGAAGAGGTAGTAAAAGCTTTACGTAAGATGAAAGCCGGCAAAGCAGCAGGTTTGGATGGTATTGCAGTGGAATTTATTAAAAAAGGGGGTGACTGTATTGTTGACTGGTTAGTAAGGTTATTTAATGTATGTATGATTCATGGTGAGGTACCTGAGGATTGGCGGAATGCTTGCATAGTGCCATTGTACAAAGGCAAAGGAGATAAGAGTGAGTGCTCAAATTACAGAGGTATAAGTTTGTTGAGTATTCCTGGAAAATTATGTGGGAGGGTATTGATTGAGAGGGTGAAGGCATGTACAGAGCGTCAGATTGGGGAAGAGCTGTGTGGTTTCAGAAGTGGTAGAGGATGTGTGGATCAGGTGTTTGCCTTGAAGAATGTATGCGAGAAATACTTAGAAAAACAAATGGATTTGTATGTAGCATTTATGGATCTGGAGAAGGCATATGATAGAGTTGATAGAGATGCTCTGTGGAAGGTATTAAGAATATATGGTGTGGGAGGCAAGTTGTTAGAAGCAGTGAAAAGTTTTTATCGAGGATGTAAGGCATGTGTTCGTGTAGGAAGAGAGGAAAGTGATTGGTTCTCAGTGAATGTAGGTTTGCGGCAGGGGTGTGTGATGTCTCCATGGTTGTTTAATTTGTTTATGGATGGGGTTGTTAGGGAGGTGAATGCAAGAGTTTTGGAAAGAGGGGCAAGTATGCAGTCTGTTGTGGATGAGAGAGCTTGGGAAGTGAGTCAGTTGTTGTTCGCTGATGATACAGCGCTGGTGGCTGATTCATGTAAGAAACTGCAGAAGCTGGTGACTGAGTTTGGTAAAGTGTGTGAAAGAAGAAAGTTAAGAGTAAATGTGAATAAGAGCAAGGTTATTAGGTACAGTAGGGTTGAGGGTCAAGTCAATTGGGAGGTAAGTTTGAATGGAGAAAAGCTGGAGGAAGTGAAGTGTTTTAGATATCTGGAAGTGGATCTGGCAGCGGATGGAACCATGGAAGCGGAAGTGAATCATAGGGTGGGGGAGGGGGCGAAAATTCTGGGAGCCTTGAAGAATGTTTGGAAGTCGAGAACATTATCTCGGAAAGCAAAAATGGGTATGTTTGAAGGAATAGTGGTTCCAACAATGTTGTATGGTTGCGAGGCGTGGGCTATGGATAGAGTTGTGCGCAGGAGGGTGGATGTGCTGGAAATGAGATGTTTGAGGACAATATGTGGTGTGAGGTGGTTTGATCGAGTAAGTAATGTAAGGGTGAGAGAGATGTGTGGAAATAAAAAGAGTGTGGTTGAGAGAGCAGAAGAGGATGTTTTGAAATGGTTTGGTCACATGGAGAGAATGAGTAGGGAAAGATTGACCAAGAGGATATATGTGTCGGAGGTGGAGGGAACGAGAGAAGTGGGAGACCAAATTGGAGGTGGAAAGATGGAGTGAAAAAGATTTTGAGTGATCGGGGCCTGAACATGCAGGAGGATGAAAGGCGTGCTAGGAATAGAGTGAATTGGAACGATGTGGTATACCGGGGTCGACGTGCTGTCAATGGATTGAACCAGGGCATGTGAAGCGTCTGGGGTAAACCATGCAAAGTGTGTGGGGCCTGGATGTGGAAAGGGAGCTGTGGTTTCGGTGCATTATTACATGACAGCTAGAGACTGAGTGTGAACGAATGGGGCCTTTGGTGTTTTTCCTAGCGCTACCTCGCACACATGAGGGGGGAGGGGGTTGTTATTCCATGTGTGGCGAGGTGGCGATAGGAACAAATAAAGGCAGACAGTATGAATTATGTACATGTGTATATATGTATATGTCTGTGTGTGTATATAAATGTGTACATTGAGATGTATAGGTATGTATATTGTGCATGGGTGGACATGTATGTATATGCATGTGTATGTGGACGGGTTCTGCCATTCTTTCGTCTGTTTCCTTGCGCTACCTCGCTAACGCGGGAGACAGCGACAAAGCAAAATAATAAAAATAATAGTTTTGTCCCGAATGATGGTTTCCATAATTTTTCTGACAATAAACATTAAGCTAATTGTAAGATGATATCCGGGCAGTGACTTTACTTTTTTTGAGCAATGGTGTTACATTGGTAAACTTCCATTCATTGGAAATTTTCCGTAGCAAGTCAGGTTTAACCTCCATTATTGTCGCAAAAAAAATTATCAGAGCCTGCCGTTTTGTTTACTTTTATTCCTGTTATTTCTGATTGAATGTCTTCACATTACTATGCTGCAGAAGGATCTCCTCTCTTATCAGTGACACAGGGTTCAGGATACGAGTTGTCTCTTCAATCGTAAATGCAGATGTAAGAAAATTACCTAAGATATTACAAAGAATACCAAGGAATACAAAAGAATTCGAACAGCGACAGACCGGTGAGTCAATTCCAGTGTGTTTGTGATAATGGAAGATGTCGAGAACTCACAGATGAGTGTGGTAAAAGTCAGAAAGTGTACAGATAATTCAGAGGGATCAGCCAGTAAGTTGTCAGTGTGACTACGATGGCGCAAATAATATGTCATGGACTCGAAATATTTATCAAGTCTGTTCTTATGCGCGTCTTTAGCTCTACTTTCAACCACTTTGATTGGCATATCGTTCCATATGTTAACAATTTTATTGAAGAAAAAGTACTTCGCCTCACTCATCTTAAAACGTTTGCCCAAGAGTTTGTTTCCGTTACTCAGAGTGAAATCAGAAAAATCAAGTCTTAAGCAACGTGATAGATCGAGATTATCATAGTCTTTGATAATTTTGAATACTTGTATAAGATGATCTCATAACCTTCTCTTGTCTAAGCTAAATAGATTCATGTTGTTTAATCTGCTCTCGCAGGAAGTGTTTTCTCAGGCCGGGAATCATCTCGGTAACTCGACGCTACACTTTCTCCATTCTGTTTATGCATTATTATTTTTTTTAGATAGGATGACCAAAACAAACACAATATTCATGAAGGAGACAAAACAGTGAATAATAAAGAGTAAAGCTAATTTCCAATGACTTAGATTTGAAGGCCCTACCTTTGAATCCAGGAATTTTGTTTGCCCCTTTTCACTGCTTCATTGCACTGCTTACTTGATTTTAGCTCACCAGACACTGTTACGCCCATGCCTTTTCGTTCTTGAACTTATCAATATTAGAATCACTTTGTGTCATATGAGCCCAGTCCGTCAGTTTGTCAGTGTTAGTTTGAAGCTGCAGAAGTTCAAGTTCATTTGTAGGTTTATTTCTCAGCTTTGTATCATTAGAGAATTCTGATGTCTTGCAATACAACAAGTATGCAGTATCATTGAAATATATGAGAAAGAGAACGGGTCTTAAGACTGATCCTTGTGGCACTCCACTTGCTACGTTAGACCATTCTGAGGCTTGCCCATGAATCGCCTCTCTCTCTTTACGGCTAATAAACCAATTTGCCATCCACCGAAGTTTCTTAATTTTTGCGTGCAATCTTTGATGGGGAACCTTATCGAATGCTTTTTGAAAATCTAGATAGACGATATCATCTGCTTTCCATTCATCACACATGTTGATTTTATTATCAAAGACATCAAGTAGATTTGTCATACATGAGCAATATCATCGAAAACCATGCGGAGAATCCTTTAGTAAGTGTTGGTCTCATAAATGGTTTATAATTCTATCTCGAATGATAGTTTCCATAAGTTTTCCAACAACAGATGTTAAGTTTATAGGATGAAGATTTCCTGGCAGTGACTTATTACCCCTTTTTTTTGATATTGGTGTTACATTTACAAACCTCCATTCATCTGGAACTTTTCCCGTAGGAATCGGATTATTGAAAGAGCAGTCAAGGGCTTAACTATCCTATTTTTCACCTGTTTCATTTTTCTTGGGTAAAACTTATCAGGGCCAGCCGTTTTATTGATTTTCATTTCGTTTATTGCTCATAGTTCTTTAGCTTTATGTCATTGTGTTGTATAGCGTTCTTCTCTCTTATCACTGAAACTGGATTCGGGACATGGTTTGTGTCGCTGATCGTCAGGACAGATGCAAAAAAAAAAAAAAAAAAAAAGTCATTTAAGACTTTTGTCATGGTTTTGTTGTCTTGAGCCATGTCACCGTTTTCCATAGTCAATGGACCATGTGACTGGTAATGACTCTCTGGAATCTAACATGATTGAAACACTCCTTAGGGGTTTCTTTTGCTATTTTCAGCAGTATACTGTTCATACTGACGTTTACTTTGTTCTATAACTTTCTTACTCTCTCTGCGCAAATTTACTGAATTTTCTCTATCGTTTTGGTTATTGGTCTCAGTGAGTTTCTTATGCGCTACTTTCTCAGTCAACAGGGCCTACTTCATTTGACCTTTTCACCCCCTTGGCTTTTCTTCTTTTTTTCTTTTTAGTAATATACCGTCTACTACGCATTGGCATAATTGATTCCCCTACTGCTTTGAAAGTTTTACTGAAGCTTTTCCAAGGTGCGTTCAGGTCATTTTTATTGACCGTCCCATGCCTATTACAAGCAACGCGAAGATCATTAGAATTTGTACGTTTAAAAACGGGTATTTTTCGCGACTGTCATGTTGACCAACACTACATGCGGTGTTGAAAGCAGCCTTAAAAGTAATTTGTCGGTGATCACTTGTACCAAACTTTTCTTCAATATTATTAACGTAATTTTCTCTATTGTTAGAGCTAAATCTATTCTCGTCACAAGTAGATCTCTGGACTAATTGGGTTAGGGAACTGTCAAGCTACAGAAAAGGGCCTCTCCATATTTGTTGTGTTGAACCAAGTAATTCTCCGTTTTCTGCATTTAATGGACCAATTGTCTGGGTAATGACTCTAGAACTCCGTAGAGTTTCCCTTGTTATTTTTATCATCGTAAGTTTGATAATGTCGTATGTTTCATGGTTTCTCCTCAAAAATTTACGTAATTTAGTCTGTGATATTGGTTATTGTTCTCTTTGGCTTTCTTAGACTACAGGCACTTCTATATATCATCGTTCTAGTACCAGTTTAGTATCGTTTTAAGGAAAGATTTTATTCATACTTTCATTCCAGCTTCACGGATAGAGTTAAGTGGAGTTTAGAACTTAAAAAAAAAATGCCGGACGTGCAGTCATACCTTTAAGGGGCACCAAACAACTCTTTCCCAAGGTCCCCAGAACCCTATGGCCATCACTCATTACGACAATGCGCTGGGCACTTTGGCAGAATAAGACGCTAGGCTTTGTGCTGCAATACATCGTGGTGACAACAATAGATTGATGAAGAATAAGTATTGTTTGCATAAGTATTGAAAGGTCTATGTGTTGCTGGACTCCGCCTGCATGGGGTCACACTGCTAATGGAAAGTCATTGTCATTGGATGAAACTAAGCGCAGTCTTGGTGAAGATCTTCTCACTCCAAAAGAGTCCATCAGTTTCCCGCTTCTGATTGTAGTGCAGCTTAAAAGATGCAGGGTCAGAATGTAATTATTTTGTATTATATTTTTTTTTTTTTACCATTCTAGCTTCGAGATTCCGCGTCTCCAGAATAATCATCTGTAAACCCTATATCGTAGATCAGAATCGCGAAATATCTCCTGGTTTTCTTCTTCGTGAGATTCGTATACATCCGGCCTAATGAGCAATGATTCAGTCCAAGATGTGCCAAGGAAACACGTTCGTTGATGCAGTGGTTGTATTACTCGTTATACGACTTGCCACCAGACAGTGAAGTACCAATAGTTCATTCAGGACTTTACATTCGACGATGACTACTAATGTATCATCATGTGGAAATCAGCAGTCTAGTGCTACATATGGTGTGTGATCGCTGGTATAAGCTGAGCTCCTAATACTCCTGATGGACTGCACGAGAGAAGGACGTTTCTACAGCCCAGCTGAAGATTCGCCCCCTTCCAGAGCAAGCCCTGATCTTGAACATCATCGCTGCCAACGAGAAGAAAGTTAGGAAAATGATTGTTAAGCGATTCATCATCTCTGGGCCGGATTTGCAGCCAATACATACAGAAGATGGCGCTGAGCAGATCGCTGTCTCTCGTGAAGAAGCAGATGTTCTGATGGCAATCCACATAATTCTCGAGGCTATTGAGTCAGCCATGCATCACGGTTGCCTCTGATGGCACAGACGTTCTAGACATCCTGTCTCATAATCTACCCACAAGAACGAACGGACCGCCTCAAGATGTAGTCCTCACCATGGATCATGCACTGCAAACTCCTTTGTAGTAAACATCAACGTACCTAGGCTCCATCGTGCCACACATCCATGCTGAACATTATGGAACGTTAAGAAGACAGAGTACGATGAAGTGTGAAGTATCTGTGTTAGAGTGGGTGACTTGCCTGCATTTCATAGTTCTCAAAACCTTAGGAAGAAAGATTTATGGTCGCTCATTACTCCGAAATGATTCATTGGAAAGGTAGATTGTATTTTACATCAAGGTGTTCATGTTATGACATTAAGAAAAGATAATTATCCGAATGACCATTCATGTATCTACTACTATCAACCTCATCAAGAGTAACGTATAGGAAATATGATGATTCACTAAAGCTGTTTCTATCTACGGATATCAATAATATAACTCTCAGACTTTATCTGTAAATCATGGCGACGACACAAACGATAAGTTCAAACAGATGGAACAGGAAGGAACTCGAAGAGCTGAGAAGTATTTCTTCCAAATGAATTTTGTGAAGACAATCCTGAAGGCTTTTATAATCTTGCGTCATCAGTGAGAGTGTGAAACTAGTGGTTCATTATTTACATTTTCATAACATAACGACCGAGATGATTAATGACAGTGGGGGAAGGAGGATTATATTTACAGATCAGGGCTAACGACGGGTGATTAATGAACTTACATTTCCAATGATATCAGGAAGATACGTTCATAATTGACGATCTTCTTAGAGATCTATTCCAAACAGTGTGAGAGTGATAGATACAGTGTCATCAATGGAAGATATTAAGAAAAGAAGTATTTTAAAAGATGGTTCGTTCGATCTCAGTGTTCAGAAGAATTCATACCCAAACTTTTAGTCGAAGAGAGAGGAAGAGAGTTGAAATAGTATACGTAGACTGGTAATAATCTAAGGAGAATTTAAGAATATGAAAAAAAAGGAAATGATATAAGCAGCCTTTTGTTCAGGGACGTTGATGGCTTGGTTGAAGAAATTCACCCCTTATTCTTTACGGTTGCAATCGCCTTTCTAAATAGAGTTCGTCAGTTCGAATCCAACTCACGGCCTGACCACATGAGACCCCCCCAATCACCACCATTCTAGCGTAAGATGGGAAGTTACAGTTACTTGACAATGACTACGTCACTCCTGTGTATGACGAGGTCGGGGATTCAGTGAAGAATAACCTGACTGACCGTCATAATGCCTCTGTGGGACCTGACTGACCGTCATAATGCCTCTGTGGGACCTGACTGACCGTCATAATGCCTCTGTGGGACCTGACTGACCGTCATAAAGCCTCTGTGGGACCTGACTGACCGTCATAATGCCTCTGTGGGACCGGACTGACCGTCATAAAGCCTCTGTGGGACCTGACTGACCGTCATAATGCCTCTGTGGGACCGGACTGACCGTCATCAAGCCTCTGTGGGACCTGACTGACCGTCATAAAGCCTCTGTGGGACCTGACTGACCGTCATAAAGCCTCTGTGGGACCTGACTGACCGTCATAATGCCTCTGTGGGACCGGACTGACCGTCATCAAGCCTCTGTGGGACCTGACTGACCGTCATCAAGCCTCTGTGGGACCTGACTGACCGTCATAAAGCCTCTGTGGGACCTGACTGACCGTCATAAAGCCTCTGTGGGACCTCACTGACCGTCATAAAGCCTCTGTGGGACCTGACTGACCGTCATCAAGCCTCTGTGGGACCTGACTGACCGTCATAATGCCTCTGTGGGACCTGACTGACCGTCATCAAGCCTCTGTGGGACCTCACTGACCATCATAAAGCCTCTGTGGGACCTGACTGACCGTCATAATGCCTCTGTGGGACCTGACTGACCGTCATAAAGCCTCTGTGGGACCTCACTGACCATCATAAAGCCTCTGTGGGACCTGACTGACCGTCATCAAGCCTCTGTGGGACCTGACTGACCGTCATAAAGTCTCTGTGGGACCTCACTGACCGTCATAAAGTCTCTGTGGGACCTCACTGATCGTCATAATGCCTCTGTGGGACCTCACTGACCGCCATAAAGCCTCTGTGGGACAAGAACGAAAAAGAAAAATTTCTGTTTCGACTTAATTTGTGCCTCACGAGGAACTCGAAGGAAAAACACCTTAGTCTATCTTTTCCCAGCTATGGTGAAAGAATCAGTGGCGAAATGTTTGTCATTTTGCTTAAAAGATATAGAACAAAGAAGCCTTTCGCTATTCTTGTCTTCTTGATACCACAAATATAGTGACAAAGACTCGCTAAAAACACCGAAATTCAGTTACGTATTAAACATGACAAATGTTCCTCTTTAATGTATGCTGACTTTGAAAGTATGACAATAGTAAGGATAAACTTGAGCTCCAGCCTCTCGACTTGTTATGTTTGTATTATTCTTAGTGTTGAAGAATGATACAGTCATTCTTACTCTCCCTCAGAACAGGTGACATGGGTTAATCAATGTTGGTATGTTATAGCAACATGGCGAGGGAGAGATCACTGGTTAAGAAGGTAGCATTATATACCTCTACGTTATGACTATATTTTTTTTTCTAAATGTTGAAGGCTCCATTCACGAACAGAAGTCTACATCAATACCAGGTAGTGACAACTGATCATCAAGCCTAAATTTTGAAAATTCTTAATATGTTGCTCTACGAGCATTTTCTGGGGGTTTATTCCACGCATCAATGACGTCATTGGTAAAGAAACATTACGTACAATCCAGATCAAGTCGGTGACCTGTAAGCATTAGTCCATTTATTTCGTTAGTAATGCTAACGCAACTGTGAAGAAATGTTTAATATCGATGTTACTGAATCTTTGAGTATTCTAAAACGTTTTACTTAGTTCAGCCTCGGAGACGCCTCTTGCCTAGAGATAACAAGTTTAATTCTGGCAATCTGTTCTTACATGGTATGGTACGCAAGGGAAGAATGAATGTAGCTGTTCTTCGCCACACTGCTTCCAATTTAAGACTATCTTTGCTTACATAGGGCGCAAAGCTGCACTGCATGTTCGAAGTGAGGTCTAACTTGACTAGGGTATTGCGGCAATATAACATCCTTGCTTTTGCATGAAAAGTTCTTGTTGATAAATCTTAACATCCTATTTGTTTTCTTGGCAGCTTCAGTACAATGCTGGGAGAATTTCAAGTTTTTGCAGACTACTAGATCTCTCACACTAGTGGAGTCCTTTATCTTGTGGCCCATCAGATCATAATTCAATTTTTTGTTGTTGAGGTTTCCTACTGGTAACAGTTGACATATATTGACTTTACATGGCATTAGCCATTTACTAGACCATTCAACGATTTTATCCAGATCCTTTTGTGATCTTAGCCAATCTTCTTCAGTTAACATGGCGCTGCTGATCTTTGTGTCATCTGCAAATATGGACACTACGTAAGTTATTCCGGCTACGTCAATATCCTTGTTATAGATGATGAAAACTATAGGCCCAAGTACGAATCCCTGGGGAACCCCACTAGTAACGGGTGACTACGGTGATGTGCTCCCAGTCATAACGACTCTCTGCTTCTAGTAACATGACCAGGTTTCTATCCAGTTTCCTATGCGACAAATAATTCCCAAGTCCCTGGACTTTATGAATCAATTTAAACTGGGGAACTTCGTGGAATGCTCTCTGGAAGTCCAGAAATACAATTCAATTGATTTAGTTTGGTCGTGGGTATTGAATAGATTATTATTGATCACACTGTCGTGGTCCAGATAGGCTACGACTTGTTCTCTAATAATCGACTCCCAAACTGCACATATAATGGTTGTGAGGCTTAAAGGACGCTAACTGCCAGGTGATTTGCGGCTTCCCTTTTTTGAATAAAGAGTGACGTTGGCCAGTCACCAGTCCTGCGGGACTACTCCATCCAGGAGAGATTTATTGGAAATCTACGTTAATGGTCCGGCAATTATGTGTTTGACGTGTCAATTCCCGTCTATAGAAGCGACCAGAACTGGCTCTTAATTAGTCTTCATTTTATGTGTTGGTATTTCTCTAACTGTGACGGTAAATTCTAGTATCGTGTGAGTGTTATGTATTACTGTCTCAAATTTCGTGTCGCTGCTTTCTAGTGTAGAAACTGTGTGAAAAGTAACGTGCATCTGGAAACAATCTTAGATCCTTGACTTGGGAGACTATTGTTATGTCATTTAGATTAAGCAACACAATACGTCATAATCTCTTTACTCGTTAGCATTATTAATTGACATAACATATAACAGAGGTGGAAATCTGATTTAGTAAATAAGTTTCGATTCACATAATCTGGTAATTGTTTGAAATACAATGATGTTATTTGGATATGTTGCATTCAGCCAGTCATCACCAACCTGTTGAATGCATCTTCGCCTCCATAGAAAAAAAAAAAAAAAAACGAGTATAGTCACTGAGCGACTGGAGGTTACACCTTGAATAAAAAGTCACCTTTGGCCGGCTTGTATCGCTGGGAGTTCACTTTCGTTAGAGAACTTTATACTGCAAAGGAGTGTACATATTTCCCTGCTGCTTGATGTAGCGCAACCTAGGGCTACAAGAGCCTTTAGACAAGGTCTGGGTATTACCTGGACTCTCTCATGTATATTGAACCTGGGGTAATTATAATGATAATAACAACAATGATATATATATATATATACTCATCATCTGTTTATAGATAACCCAGGACCATTTTCTATGGTGTTCGTGTGTACACACATAAAAGAAAACGTCTTTAGATTATCTTGCTGTGTTAGTGACGATAAGAGGCATGTATTGTACACAACGAAATTAATCTTAGGTCATATCCGCCACACGTTAGTCTGATGTAGTTTGTGGTTGACATGCTCCATTGTTTCCAGTGTCCTAAATACTCGTTTCCATTCTTAGCGATTATGAAATATTTCCCAGTGTGTAGAAACGAAATTCAGCACACCAATATAACTTTCGCCCTCATATTATCAGGAAACAAAATGTGTGGACATCACCATATGGTTAAGAATGTTATACCTTCTGAATTACCCATAGGGATAAGGAAAAATCCTACCTTTATATAATATTATTTAAGGGGGGAACATAGAAAGGGACAAATGAGGATCTTTTTTTTCCTGCTATGGACGCTACCTCGCTCACATGGGAAATAGTGATCAAGTATGAAAGAAAGAAAAGACCTGTGCTGGGTTGTAGCTTCATAAGCTGGCTTCCATTATCGTGATACATAACGTGAGACTGGAAGGCTTACAGAAGCATAAAGGCTGGAATGACTACACAAGCGAGGAACACGTGACTATGGTTAGTAGTGACGTCATGTAGTCGTTCAGAGTCACGTGGTATCATCCTGGTCATCAGGTCATTGAAGGCCCACCGAGCCCAAGATAAGCTGTTACTGTAAAGTCTACAATAAATGATCGTTAGGATTACGGAAAAGACTTAATCTTGTGAAAAACTGCCTATGACAGTACATATACAAACTCACGTAGTTTTAAAGGAAAAAAAAGATATATTTTCAGGGATGCGATAACCTATTCTTTTCGTCAATAAAAAGAGAAAGGAATATTTTAAATGAACTACACTGGATCGTTCAATAGATATAAAGCACATCAGGAAATTTTGAATATTTTCAGGCGCAAATCCATCGAGATATGTCGAAACAAACAGTTAATGTGACTTCATCTTATTAAGATATAATCAACCTTAATTTATTTCATAAACTCTCTTTGGAAGTAGCACCTATGGTCATAGTGGAGATATTTGTGTGAGAAACCAGCATGTCAGAAGGAACTGTACTACGTCCCACACTTTCATGTTCTGCCACCATCGACCTCGCTCATGGATTCTGAGTTCTCGTTTCTTGCTGACAAATGTGCAGTAAATCGTTCATTCACTAATGCGCAATTTTGGGTTGGACGAGTTGTAAGCCATGCTTAAATCCGGCCAACGCTGGGGCTTGCACCGGGAATTAGAAAAAAATCTGTAGCAAAAATGTCCCTGTTGATTTTGCTCGTAAATTTCAAACCTTTATTTTTAACAGGATCAAGATAACCCGATTCCCCCTTGCAAAGTTTAGTAGCATTGCCAGGTATACAATTTGATCGCAGCCTTAACTAGAAATTTCATAAGAATAAGATGATTTCCAACAAGAAGAAAGTAAAATGTCCTATTCCTCATACCTGGTTCATACTGGGGACTTGATAGAAAATCATTATAAGTGGCATATCAAACCTCGATCAGTTTAAACTAGGTCGTAGCATAACGGTGTGCTTCAACAGTTGGTGTAACCTTAAAACGGCTGGATAGCCTTCAGGAACAGAAGAAAGGGGGCCTGAGATATACACGAGTGGTACATATGGCTCCCCTCTTTTCGTGTTCTTCCCTCCGTTATCGCCAGGACCGTATGACAGTGAAGTATCCCATACAGACAGCCGGGAAATGAAACCTAAGTCATCCAGTCTGACTGACTCCCACTCCCCAGTACACTACCCTATGAAGATCGACACCAGACCCCTGGCCGTCCAACTCCACTCTCTCTGCGACCACAGCAGCATCACCATAAGAGAGATGGATGAACTTCGAACAAAATGAAATGTCCCTTGAGGGCAAGCCGACATCGCCATCATCCCCGACAGGTTCATAAACCAAGATGAAAAAGTTAGAGATGGATGTCTCCTGCACAACCTCCCGCCTTTACACCGACAGCTTCAAGTCCGATGACTTGATGTGTTCGAGGATGTGCGTATGTGGTCGACTTTGGACGTCCCCTCATGTATCGTTTGCCAAGTTGTGCAATTTTTTTCCTTCTCTTATTTATTGTTAAGATACATAGCTGTAGACTATGCCCTTAAACTGTTAGATGTTAGACTGTTAGAAATTATCTCCCGTGGCACGAATTCAGACACGCTCCAGGGCTACGTTATCACTGAACCTTATGCATATGGAGAATCCATCATTTAGATGTTGTTGTCGTGTTCATTGTAACACTTAATGGGTAGAAACCCCCACTAATTCGGCTGAAAAACGCGAGGATTTCCATTCGATCTCTTCTCAGTTGCGGTCCTGCCTGTCTCCCGTTAAGACAGCAATAGAATTATTTTTGATAGTAAAGTAAATAGCCCAATCATAACATCCGCCTCAGGTTGAACCAGAAGTGCTCTAATGAGCATGTATCGTTCACCTGCCAGTCAATAAGTAGCCTGGCAGCCATATTAAACGTCAGATCGGCACAAGATAAGCAAACTTGCTAAAGGTTACCCATTACTCATCTCGATAAAGACTTGGTTCAGTCTTGTTTGATGGTCTCCTAAAAGATATTTTTTTAATCTTTTCAGCCAATGAGAGTAGTCATGTTACCGTGTGAGTGCCATGCCAGATACTGACCTGGCATATGATAAAACTGTATAAAAGCCCAGCCACAGATGATTACATTACAGCACATAGACTGTGAGTCAGATGTAAAGTTTAGAAACTCCACAACGCCAGTTTCCGGGAAGAAAATAATCCCTCTTTCATAATCTGGTCCCCAGACCTTTGCTGTGATTCTAGAAGTGACGTTAAGAGGAGGGAGGGATTTGATGCCGCTGCATCAACATTATGTGTCAGTAGATTTAGTTTTCGTGTTACTACTTTATCGTATATTGTTGCCTCATTCGATGTTAGTCAGTACACGCAGATCGTTATACATCAGTAATTACGGTCTAGGTCTGTATCAGTGATAGATAAGATCACTGAGTAGTAACTTGCCTGGATAAGGACACTGGTATGCTATCTTGTTTATAGTTTCCTGCACGTCTTGTGGTGGTGAGGCTGCCGTTTGTATGACATTGGCTGCACTGTCTGACTGATAAATGAAGATGGTTTTAAGTGATCAGAGGCTGACTACAGGAGGGTGCATGTCATAGAGTAATCTTGAACGATGTGTTTTACAGGGGTTGATGTGCTGTTAATGGATTGAACCGGGCATGTGAAGTGGGCGGGGTAAACTATGAAAAGGCGTGTAGGGCTTGGTTGTGGATAAGAAGCTGGGGTTTTGGTGCATTTTTGCTAAAGAATGGATGTGATCGAAAGCGTCCTTTCTTCTCTTCTGGTCGCTACCTCGCTAACAGAAAAACGGCGACCGTGTATGGAAAAAATGAACATTAGTGCACTGACAGATGCAAGAAGCTGTACGTAGCTACTGTAAACGTAACGTCAAAATCAAACAAAAAAGAAAACAAATGGAAATTTTACAGGTAGCCAGTATGAAGGACATCAGCAGACCAGCTAAAAACTCGTCATTTGGTCACTGGAAGAACTCAGAGGGGAGTAAGAAGGGCTCAGTGCGGTAAGATTTGTCGTGACTGATAATGGTTTATTCCTGGACGAGGAGGAAATAAGGAGAGTCAGAGGTACGCTATGATTGGTGAATAAGAGCCAGAGATAAGCTATGATTGGTGAGCTTCCGTATCTTTGAGTACGTGATTGAATACATGTCACCTCTTAATTGCCACCTCTTTCCTCCGCCATCCTCAATAAACAAAGAACAACGCCAGCTTACTGTAACACTTGTGTTACTGGAGTTTGAAATACACAACTGACACTTATTTCCTTACCCTCCTCGTCTTGGGCCTTGAACATCTCGAGGAACAGTCTTGGTTTAGAATCATTCCAGGGCTATTTCCAGAGATCCTCGCTATTCCCATGCACAGCAGGAGATCCTGAGGGTCTTTGGCCGGCACCTCACTCCTCCCTCAGCAGAGAGCGTTAGCTCTCATACTCCCCAGCGGCCCACTTCTGCCACGCGCCAGATGCTACCCAAAAAGCCACTCTCATGTGCCTCTCGCATAAGCTCCCCTTGACAAGTTTTTTCAGGTATTTTCTTTCATTTGTGTCATTGCTCGTGTCGTATTCTTCAGTACATTCTCATTTCGTTTATTCTCCTTCCTTATCAAGCTTTTGCTGTTTACTCACAGCCGTCGCTTTACCATTATTTCAAAGCATTAACAGTTTTCTTATCTTTTTTTTTTCCAGCAGATACTTTGTGGCTCTTCTCTCCTGTGCCGAAAGAAACAAATCAGCTACTAATATTGCTTAATTTTTGTGTCAGCTTGAAAAATCTCTCAAAGTGTTGGAGATAGATTTATGATTTTTGCAAAACTGAATGTATACGTAACTGCTTTAGTCTGCCAGTGACGGCCGTCCACCCCGGAGAACGAATTATATACAAAGTTGGAGCATTTTAGATGTCTTTTAACACCTAAAATGCTTATAATTAAGAGAAACTTGTCATCAAGCGCGTAGGTCCATACATGGAATGAGAACTTGTATGTATGGCTCTATTTACCTGGAACACATGGAGACGGTTTGCAAGTCTTTCCGTATTGGTGGTTATAGGTATGAAAAGGTCATACTAATCGAGTAATGGATTAGATTATATTCTTTTATTTTCTATTATACGCATCTAGCTGTCCTTTCATTTCTCTCTCAGCAATGCCAAAGCGCATTTTCTATTTGTATCCGAATTTCAGAATACCACATTTTATCCTCCATTTCATCGTGTAAACCCTACACATAGAACCTAAAATCTGATTTCTAAAAGCGGTTCCTCTAGTATGCGTCCAACACTGATTCATCTGAGTCAGTTATCCCATATTCGCAGTGGTCTCAGTCTTGTCTACGTGGGGCGGCTCTTCCTCCATCCCTCTTTTAGCACGAGTAAGATCAAGCACCGTCCACCTTACCAGTTATCTTACTATCAGTTCTACTGAGTGATCCCTCGACGCCCGTTATGGTCTCCCTGCTCTACAGGCATTACTTCAGCCGCTGCTGTAGTCAGCTACCTGCAGTTGTACCACCCCTTGATGTCTGAATCCGCGGTACATTACTTCATATGTAAAGGATTCTCCCTATATTTACCGTTTGAGGAGCAATTACCCGAGGATTGGCCGTTACCTCTTATCTTCGCGAAGTGACGTAGTGGAATTCTCTACCTTTTTTCAGTTTCGCAGAACTCTTACCTTAATCTTGCAGTTCAGTTACTCCTCCAAATTACCGCAAATGGCATCCCCGTCTTACCAACAAGCCCCATACTTGTCTCACGATGAAGTCTGGTTGAACACGAGTTTCCTCAAAGGTAATGGAACATGGAAAGAGTACCTGCGGTCAGTATGTGCATTTCATCCTTTTCCATATGGAAAGGAAAAGATCATTCAAGAGAATTTACAACTGACTTTGTGCCGGAGGGCGTTTAAATTCACAACTGTAGGAACTGTTACTGCGGAATGCCTTATCCTTTGTGCTCTTGTAGTGGGTTTTGACAAAACTGTTGGCAATTCATTGTGATCTAATGTGGCATTCGAATCTTTGCATCATGCTACCTTCTGGAAAAGCTTAAGCCTTCTTGGAATACCACGATAATAATGATTAGGGCCTCAGCTGCCTATGTCGTCCCAGCTATCATAAAGAAGAAATTCATTGGCAGTGTTCTCTAGACGAGTGTGAGTAGCATTTGATCTTGTGTGTTCTTGTTTAAAGGAAATGTTGTGTCGTTACTTGGCCTCCAGTCATTACCCCGAAGAACAAATCCTTGAAATAATCCGGCGACGCATTGGTTGGTAGATTCAGTAGACACGGTTGATGAGCTGGTATTATATCCGGAGTTGCTGGAGATGCTTATTTTCGCTTCCGAGACCCCGTCAGGAAACACATCCATTGAACTGCTGGTCTTTTTAACTAGGATAAACTTCCGATCATAAACACATCTATTGAACCGCTGGTCTTTTTAACTAGTACAAAATTCCGATCATACACAGGCTTAATATCATATTAACTCTCCATCGTCATCTTTATATCTTAGTTTTGTGGTCCATATAAAAGGTGTTTCGACTGAGAAATATATAGTTGCCTGGGTCTTTCATGTAATGTATTCAGTCCGCTGCAGTATGTAGTGCTGCTGGTAGCGAAGCAGAAGGAAGAAATTGGTGATTCCTCCATGCTTCTCTGTACGGTGGTCAGTAGAGGCTAGGGCAACACTGAAATAACTTGTGTTATTGATCAGTCAAGGCTAGGGCAAGACTGAAGTAACTTGTGTTATTGATCACTCAATTCTAGGGCAAGACTGAAGTAACTTGTGTTATTGATCAGTCAAGGCTAGGGCAAGACTGAAGTAACTTGTGTTATTGATCAGTCAAGGCTAGGGCAAGACAGAAATAACTTGTATTATTGATCAGTCAAGGCTAGGGCAAGACTGAAATAACTTGTATTATTGATCAGTCAAGGCTAGGGCAAGACTGAAATAACTTGTATTATTGATCAGTCAAGGCTAGGGCAAGACTGAAATAACTTGTATTATTGATCAGTCAAGGCTAGGGCAAGACTGAAATAACTTGTATTATTGATCAGTCAAGGCTAGGGCAAGACTGAAATAACTTGTATTATTGATCAGTCAAGGCTAGGGCAAGACTGAAGTAACTTGTGTTATTGATCAGTCAAGGCTAGGGCAAGACTGAAATAACTTGTATTATTGATCAGTCAAGGCTAGGGCAAGACTGAAGTAACTTGTGTTATTGATCATTCAAGGCTAGGGCAAGACTGAAATAACTTGTATTATTGATCAGTCAAGGCTAGGGCAAGACTGAAATAACTTGTATTATTGATCAGTCAATGCTAGGGCAAGACTGAAATAACTTGTATTATTGATCACTCAAGGCTAGGGCAAGAGTGAAGTAACTTGTCTTATTAATCAGTCAAGGCTAGGGCAAGAGTGAAGTAGCTTGTGTTATTGATCAGTCAAGGCTAGGGCAAGACTGAAGTAACTTGTATTATTGATCAGTCAAGGCTAGGGCAAGAGTGAAGTAACTTGTATTATTGATCAGTCAAGTCTAGGGCAAGAGTGAAGTAACTTGTGTTATTGATCAGTCAAGTCTAGGGTAAGACTGAAATAACTTGTATTATTGATCAGTCAAGGCTAGGGCAAGAGTGAAGTAACTTGTGTTATTGATCAGTCAAGGCTAGGGCAAGAGTGAAGTAACTTGTGTTATTGATCAGTCAAGGCTAGGGCAAGACTGAAATAACTTGTATTATTGATCAGTCAAGGCTAGGGCAAGAGTGAAGTAACTTGTGTTATTGATCAGTCAAGGCTAGGGCAAGACTGAAGTAACTTGTGTTATTGATCAGTCAAGGCTAGGGTAAGAGTGAAGTAACTTGTGTTATTGATCATTCAGGGCTAGGGCAAGAGTGAAGTAACTTGTGTCATTGATCAGTCAAGGCTAGGGCAAGACTGAAATAACTTGTATTATTGATCAGTCAAGGCTAGGGCAAGAGTGAAGTAACTTCAGACTGAAGTAACTTGTGTTATTGATCAGTCAAGGCTAGGGCAAGACTGAAATAACTTGTATTATTGATCAGTCAAGGCTAGGGCAAGACTGAAATAACTTGTATTATTGATCAGTCAAGGCTAGGGCAAGACTGAAGTAACTTGTGTTATTGATCAGTCAAGGCTAGGGCAAGACTGAAGTAACTTGTGTTATTGATCAGTCAAGGCTAGGGCAAGACTGAAGTAACTTGGTGTTATACCAGATTTTATCCCGTGCGGCTAAACTAACATTTATTGTCGTCATCCAGGGCAGGGAATGCCATTTTCTGTCATATGGCTGATTAAGCCCAGTTCCTAGCCTAATTATTAGCATAAGGTGAGTGCCAGTTACAGGCTGTTATCGTCAGCATAGTTACAACGACGGATGATGATAGACAGTAGACTATGACAAGAGTGTATTTCTACGGCAGTATATTTACCAAAACATATAATTAATGTTGATGTTTGGATCAGATAAACAGCGTTTATGAACCATTATGGTGATAAGAACAGAATGTTAAAGTTGTAACTTTCAACAACAGACTGGTACACCGCATGCACTGACTCTACCAACTTATTAGAACTATTGCACTTGACATGAAGCGTCTTCGGCTATGTATTCTTAATACCGGAGTGTTAGAACCAGTATACTGAGAGAATAAGACTCTTAGAACCTGTATACTGAACACATTTGAGTGTAAGAGTTAGTTGAACCTCGGATCTTTAAATTGCTGACGTTAAGCATAACACAGTTTTGACAGTTTGGTAGATATGGGAAAGGCTCTCTAAAACCAGTGTGATGTCCTTCGTAATGTAGTTATATGAATGTTAAGGTGTGTGTTACCTTACAGCAGAACGTCTGTGGATGGTAAGACGCCAACTCTCACGGGTTTGAAGACGTTGGAGAGATAATATGGTAATGTTCTATACTGGGTCAAAATCGATAAATTCGAGTTCCATATTATTACACACACACACACACACACACACACACACACACACACACGCGCGCACATATATATATATATATATATATATATATATATATATATATATATATATATATATATATATATATATATATATATAGCAGAAGGTCTTCAGTATTAGAATGGTTTTTGAGATGTGCTAGAAGATTTGTATCACAGTCATGGAACTAATGAACTGCTGGAAAGTTGGATATCCATTTGTAGTACTACGCCTACCTCATAGGTATACGAAACTAGTTCACCAGGTGTATTTCTAATGATGAAATGTTAAAGCAGAATTAAGACATGCCAAAAGATTGTTTAAAAATTGCTTGGGAAGAGTTGATGTTCTTTTCTGAAAATATAACAGCCAGAGGCTGAACCATTATGTGACATTCATTTTTTCAGTTCATTTCAAGCTAGAAGTTTCAGTTTTCTAAATTATTTCTTACATTTTTCATATATATATATATATATATATATATATATATATATATATATATATATATATATGTGTGTGTGTGTGTGTATGTGTGTATATGTATGTGTGTGTGTGTTGTATATACATATATATATATATATATATATATATATATATATATATATATATATATATATATATATATATATATATATATTATCCCTGGGAATAGGGGTGAAAGAATACTTCCCACGCATCCCTCACGTGTCGTAGAAGGCGACTAGAGGGGACGGGAGCGGGGGGCCAGAAATCCTCCCCTCCTTGTATTTATAACTTTCTAAAAAATGGGAAACAGAAGGAGTCACGCGGGGAGTGCTCATCCTCCTCGTAGACTCAAATTGGGGTGTCTAAATGTGTGAGGATATAACCAAGATGTGGAAAAAGGAGAGATAGGTAGCATGTTTGAGGAAAGGAAGCTGGATGTTTTGGCTCTGAGTGAAACGAAGCTCAAGGGTAAAGGGGAAGAGTGGTTTGGGAATGCCTTGGGAGTAAAGTCAGGGGTTAGTGAGAGGACAAGAGCAAGGGAAGGAGTAGCAGTACTTCTGAAACAGGAGTTGTGGGAGTATGTGATAGAATGTAAGAAAGTAAATTCTCGATTGATATGGGTAAAACTGAAAGTTGATGGAGAGAGATGGGTGATTATTGGTGCATATGCACCTGGGCATGAGAAGAAAGATCATGAGAGGCAAGTGTTTTGGGAGCAGCTGAATGAGTGTGTTAGTGGTTTTGATGCACGCGACCGGGTTATAGTGATGGGTGATTTGAATGCAAAGGTGAGTAATGTGGCAGTTGAGGGAATAATTGGTATATATGGGGTGTTCAGTGTTGTAAATGGAAATGGTGAAGAGCTTGTAGATTTATGTGCTGAAAAAGGAGTGGTGATTGGGAATACCTGGTTTAAAAAGCGAGATATACATAAGTATGCGTATGTAAGTAGGAGAGATGGCCAGAGAGCGTTATTGCTTTACGTGTTAATTGACAGGCGCGCGAAAGAGAGACTCTTGGATGTAAATGTGCTGAGAGGTGCAACTGGAGGGATGTCTGATCATTATCTTGTAGAGGCTAAGGTGAAGATTTGTATGGGTTTTCAGAAAAGAAGAGTGAATGTTGGGGTGAAGAGGGTGGTGAGAGTAAGTGAGCTTGGGTAGGAGACTTGTATGAGGAAGTACCAGGAGAGACTGAGTACAGAATGGAAAAAGGTGAGAACAATGGAAGTAAGGGGAGTGGGGGAGGAATGGGATGTATTTAGGGTATCAGTGATGGATTGCGCAAAAGATGCTTGTGGCATGAGAAGAGTGGGAGGTGGGTTGATTAGAAAGGGTAGTGAGTGGTGGAATGAAGAAGTAAGAGTATTAGTGAAAGAGAAGAGAGAGGCATTTGGACGATTTTTGCAGGGAAAATATATATATATATATATATATATATATATATATATATATATATATATATATATATATATATATATATTATTATTTCATTTATTTTGCTTTGTCGCTGTCTCCCGCATTTGCGAGGTAGCGCAAGGAAATAGAAGAAAGAAATGGTCCAACCCACCCCCATACACATGTAACGCAAACCTACACACCCATAAATCTCAATGTACACATATATATAACACACACAGACACATACATATATACCCATGCACACAATTCACACTGCCTGCCATTATTCATTCCCATCGCCACCTCGCCACATATGGAATACCATCTCCCTCCCCCTTATGTGTGCGAGGTAGCGCTAGGAAAAGATAACAAAGGCCCCATTCGTTCACACTCAGTCTCCAGCTGTCATGCAATAATGCCCGAAACCACAGCTCCCTTTCCACATCCAGGCCCCACAGAACTTTTCATGGTTTACCCCAGACGCTTCACATGCCCTGATTCAATCCACTGACAGCACGTCAACCCCGGTATACCACATCGATCCAATTCACTCTATTCCTTGCCCGCCTTTCACCCTCCTGCATGTTCAGGCCCCGATCACTCAAAATCTTTTTCACTTCATCTTTCCACCTAAAATTTGTTCTCCCACTTCTCCTCGTTCCCTCCACCTCCGACACATATATCCTCTTGGTCAATCTTTCCTCACTCATTCCCTCTATGTGTCCAAACCATTTCAAAACACCCTCTTCTGCTCTCTCAACCACGCTCTTTTTATTTCCACACATCTCTCTTACCCTTACATTACTTACTCGATCAAACCACCTCACACCACATATTATCCTCAAACATCTCATTTCCAGCACATCCACCCTCCTGCGCACAACTCTATTCATAGCCCACGCCTCGCAACCATACAACATTGTTGTAACACCCTCCTGCATGTTCAGGCCCCGATCACTCAAAATCGTTTTCACTCCATCTTTCCACCTCCAATTTGGTCTCCCACTTCTCCTCGTTCCCTCCACCTCCGACACATATATCCTCTTGGTCAATCTTTATTCACTCATTCTCTCCATGTGCCCAAACCATTTCAATACACCCTCTTCAGCTCTCTCAACCACACTCTTTTTATTTCCACACATCTCTCTTACCCTTACATTACTTACTCGATCAAACCACCTCACACCACATATTGTCCTCAAACATCTCATTTCCAGCACATCCACCCTCCTGCGTACAACTCTATCCATAGCCCATGCCTCGCAACCATACAACATTGTTGGAACCACTATTCCTTCAAACATAGCCATTTTTGCTTTCGGAGATAATGTGCTCGACTTCGACACATTCTTCAAGGCTCCCAGAATTTTCGCCCCCTCCCCCACCCTATGATTCACTTCCCCTTCCATGGTTCCATCCGTTGCCAGATCCACTCCCAGATATCTAAAACACTTTACTTCCTCCAGTTTTTCTCCATTCAAACTTACCTCCCAATTGACTTGACCCTCAACCCTACTGTACCTAATAACCTTGCTCTTATTCCCATTTACTCTTAACTTTCTTCTTTCACACACTTTACCAAACTCAGTTACCAGCTTCTGCAGTTTCTCACATGAATCAGCCACCAGCGCTGTATCATCAGCGAACAACAACTGACTCACTTCCCAAGCTCTCTCATCCCCAACAGACTGCATACTTGCCCCTCTTTCCAAAACTCTTGCATTCACCTCCGTAACAACCCCATCGATAAACAAATTAAACAACCATGGAGACAATACACACCCCTGCCGTAAACCTACATTCACTGAGAACCAATCACTTTCCTCTCTTCCTACACGTACACATGCCTTACATCCTCGATAAAAAGTTTTCACTGCTTCTAACAACTTGCCTCCCACACCATATATTCTTAGTACCTTCCACAGAGCATCTCTTTCAACTCTATCATATGCCTTCTCGAGATCCATAAATGCTACATACAAATCCATTTGCTTTTCTAAGTATTTCTCACATACATTCTTCAAAGTAAACACCTGATCCACACATCCTCTACCACTTCTGAAACCACACTGCTCTTCCCCAATCTGACGCTCTGTACATGCCTTCACCCTCCCAATCAATACCCTCCCATATAATTTACCAGGAATACTCAACAAACTTATACCTCTGTAATTTGAGGACTCACTCTTATCCCCTTTGCCTTTGTACAATGGCACTATGCACGCATTCTGCCAACCCTCAGGTACCTCACCATGAATCAAACATACATTAAATAACCTTACCAACCAGTCAACAATACAGTCACCTCCTTATTTTGATAAATTCCACTGCAATACCATCCAAACCTGCTGCCTTGCCGGCAGTGGGGGGAGGAATGGGATGTATTTAGGGAAGCAGTGATGGCTTGCACAAAAGATGCTTGTGGCATGAGAAGCGTGGGAGGTGGGTTGACTAGAAAGGGTAGTGAGTGGTGGGATGAAGAAGTAAGATTATTAGTGAAAGAGAAGAGAGAGGCACTTGGACGATTTTTGCAGGGAAAAAATGCAAATGAGTGGGAGATGTATAAAAGAAAGAGACAGGAGGTGAAGAGAAAGGTGCAAAAGGTGAAAAAGAGGGCAAATGAGAGTTGGGGTGAGAGAGTATCATTAAATTTTAGGGAGAATAAAAAGATGTTTTGGAAGGAGGTAAATAAAGTGCGTAAGACAAGGGAGCAAATTGGAACTTCAGTGAAGGGGCCTAATGGGGAGGTGATAACAAGTAGTGGTGATGTGAAAAGGAGATGGAGTGAGTATTTTGAAGGTTTGCTGAATGTGTTTGATGATAGAGTGGCAGATATAGGGTGTTTTGGTCGAGGTGGTGTGCAAATTGAGAGGGTTAGGGAAAATGATTTGGTAAACAGAGAGGAGGTAGTAAAAGCTTTGCGGAAGATGAAAGCCGGCAAGGCAGCAGGTTTGGATGGTATTGTAGTGGAATTTATTAAAAAAAGGGGGTGACTGTATTGTTGACTGGTTGGTAAGGTTATTTA
The DNA here is from genome assembly GCF_036320965.1 of Panulirus ornatus. Lineage (NCBI taxonomy): Eukaryota > Metazoa > Arthropoda > Malacostraca > Decapoda > Palinuridae > Panulirus > Panulirus ornatus. Next base: position 35,655,498 of record NC_092243.1, on the reverse strand, counting down.
ATGTATGTATGACTTATGGTGAGGTGCCTGAGGACTGGCGGAGTACTTGCATAGTGCCATTGTACAAAGGCAAAGGGGATAAGAGTGAGTGCTCAAATCACAGAGGTATAAGTTTGTTGAGAATTCCTGGTAAATTATATGGGAGGGTATTCATTGAGAGGGTGAAGGCAACTACAGAGCATCAGATTGGGGAGGAGAAGTGTGGTTTCAGAAGTGGTAGAGGATGTGTGGATCAGGTGTTTGCTTTGAAGAATGTATGCGAGAAATACTTAGAAAAGCAAATGGATTTGTATGTAGCATTTATGGACCTGGAGAAGGCATATGATAGAGTTGATAGAGATGCTCTGTGGAAGGTACTACGAATAAATGGTGTAGGAGGCAAGTTGTTAGAAGCAGTGAAAAGTTTTTATCGAGGATGTACGGCATGTGTACGTGTAGGAAGAGAGGAAAGTGATTGGTTCTCAGTGAATGGAGGTTTGCGGCAGGGGTGTGTGATGTCTCCATGGTTGTTTAATTTGCTTATGGATGGGGTTGATAGGGAGGCGAATGCAAGAGTTTTGGAAAGAGGGGCAAGTATGCAGTCTGTTGTGGATGAGAGAGCTTGGGAAGTGAGTCAGTTGTTGTTCACTGATGATACAGCGCTGGTGGCTGATTCATATGAGAAACTGCAGAAGCTGGTGACTGAGTTTGGTAAAGTGTTTAGTAAAGAAAGTTAAGAGTAAATGTGAATAAGAGCAAGGTTTTTAGGTACAGTAGGGTTTAGGGTCAAGTCAGTTGGGAGGTAAGTTTTAATGGAGAAAAACTGGAGGAAGTAAAGTGTTTTAGATATCTTGGAGTGGATCTGGCAGCGGATGGAATCATGTAAAGCAGGAGGGTGGATGTGCTGGAAATAAGATGTTTGAGGACAATATGTGGTGTGAGGTGGTTTGATCGAGTAAGTAATGTAAAGGTAAGAGAGATGTGTGGAAATAAAAAAAAGCGTGGTTGAGAGAGCAGAAGAGGGTGTATTGAAGTGGCTTGGGCACATGGAGAGAATGAGTGAGGAAAGATTGACCAAGAGGATATATTTGTCGGAGGTGGAGGGAACGAGGAGAAGTGGGAGACCAAATTGGAGGTGGAAAGATGGAGTGAAAAAGATTTTGAGTGATCGGGGCCTGAACATGCAGGAGGGTGAAAGGCGGGAAGGAATAGAGTGAATTGGATAGATGTGGTATACTGGGGTCGACGTGTTGTCAATGGATTGAATCAGTGCATGTGAAGCGTCTGGGGGTAAACCATGGAAAGTTGTGTAGGGCCTGGATAGGGAAAAGGAGCTGTGGTTTCGGGCATTATTGCATGACAGCTGGAGACTGAGTGTGAGCGAATAGGGCCTTTGTTGTCTTTTCCTGGCGCTGCCTTGCGCACCCGAGGGGGGAGGGGATGTTATTCCATGTGTGGCGGGGTGGAGATAGGGGTGAGTAGGGGCAGACAGTGTGCATTGTGTGCATGTGTGTATATGTGTGTGTCTCTGTGTGTATATATGTGTGTACGATGGGATGTGTGGGTGTGTATATTTGCGTGTGTGGACGTGTGTGTGTGTGCATGTGTGTGGGGTTGGGTTGGGCCATTTCTTTCGTCTGTTTCCTTGCGTTACCTCGCAGGCGCGGAAGACAGCGACAAAGCAAAATAAAAAAGAAAAAATATATATATATATATATATATATATATATATATATATATATATATATATATATATATATATATATATATATATATATATATTAATATATATATTAATATATATATTAATATATATATATATATATATATATATATATATATATATATATATATATATATATATATCTTTTCTTTCAAACTATTCGCCATTTCCCGCATTAGCGAGGTAGCGTTAAGAACAGAGGACTGGGCCTTTGAGGGAATACCCTCACCTGGCCCAATTCTCTGTTCCTTCTTTTGGAAAAAAAAAAAAAAAACCGAGAGGGGAGGATTTCCAGCCCCCCGCTCCCTCCCCTTTTAGTCGCCTTCTACGACACGCAGGGAATACGTGGCAAGTATTCTTAATCCCCTATCCCCAGGGATAATATATATATATATATATATATATATATATATATATATATATATATATATATATATATATATATATTTATTATATTTTGTCGTTGTCTCCCGCGTTAGGAAGGTGGCGCAAGGAAACAGACGAAATATTGGCCCAACCCCACCCACATATTGTTATATACGCACACATAGACTAATATGTATATATACACATGTACATAATTCATACTGTCTGCCCTTATTCATTTCTGTCGCCACCCCGCCACACAAGAAATGACAACCCCCTCCCCCCACATGTGCGCGAGGTAGCACTAGGAAAAGACAACAAAGGCCACATTCGTTCATACTCAGTCTCTAGCTCTCATGTAAAATGCACCGAAACCACAGCTCCCTTTTCACATCCAGGCCCCACAAAACTTTCCATGGTTTACCCCAGACGCTTCACATGCCCTAGTTCAATCCATTGACAGCATTTCGACCCCGGTATCCAATTCACTCTATTCCTTGCACTCCTTTCACCCTCTTGCATGTTCAGGCCCCGATCACTCAAAATCTTTTTCATTCCATCTTTCCACCTCCAATTTGGTCTCCCACTTCTCGTTCCCTCCACCTCTGACACATATATCCTCTTGGTCAATCTTTCCTCTCTCATTCTCTCCATGTGACCAAACCATTTCAAAACACCCTCTTCTGCTCTCTCAACCACACTCCTTTTATTACCACATATCTCTCTTGCCCTTTCATTACTTACTCGATCAAACCACCTCACACCACATATTGTCCTCAAACATCTCATTTCCAACACATCCACCCTCCTCCGCACAACTCTATCTATAGCCCACGCCTTGGAACCATATAACATTGTCGGAATTACTGTTCCTTCAAACATACCCATTTTTGCTTTCTGAGATAACGTTCTTTGTCTTCCACACATTTTTCAACGCTCCCAGAACTTTTGTGTTCTCCCCCACCCTATGACTCATTTCCGCTTCCATAGTTCCATCCGCTGTCAAATCCACTCCCAGATATCTAAAACACTTCACTACCTCCAGTTTTTCTCCATTCAAGCGTACCTCCCAATTGACTTGTCCCTCAACCCTACTGTACCTAATAACCTTGCTCTTATTCACATTCACTCTTAGTTTTCTTCTTTCACCTACTTTATGAAACTCAGTCACTAGCTTCTGCAGTTTCTTACCCGAGTCAGCCACCAGCGCTGTATCATCTCAGGGAACAACAACTGACTCACTTCCCAAGCCCTCTCATCCACAACCGACTGCATACTTGCCCCTCTATCCAAAACTCTTGCATTCACCTCCCTAACAACCCCATCCATTAACAGATTAAAAAACCATGGAGACATCACGCACCCCTGCCGCAAACCGACATTCACTGAGAACCAATCACTTTCCTCTCTTCGTACTCGTACATATGCCTTACATCCTCGATAAAAAACTTTTCAATGCTTTTAGCAACTTGCCTCCCACACCATATACTCTTAATACCTTCCACAGAACATCTCTATCAACTCTTATCGTTTACCTTCTCCAGATCCATAAATGCTAAATACAAATCTATTTGTTTTTCTAAGGATTTCTCACATACATTCTTCAAAGCAAACACCTGATCCACACATCCACTACCACTTCTGAAACCACACTGCTCCTCCCCAGTCTGATGGTCTGTATATGCCTTCACCCTCTCAATCAATACCCTCCCATATAATTTCCCAGGAATACTCAACAAACTTATACCTCTCTAATATAAACACTCACCTTTATCCCCTTTGCCTTTGTACAATGGCACTATGCATGCATTCCGGCAATCCTTAGGCACTTCACTATGAGCCATACATACATTGATTATCCTCACCAACTAGTCAACAATACAGTCACCCCCTTTTTTAATAAATTCCACTGCAATACCATCCAAACCCGCCGCTTTGCGGGCTTTCATCTTCTGCAAAGCTTTCACTACCTCTTTTCTGTTTACCAAATCATTCTCCCTGACTCTCTCCCTTCACACACCACCTCTACCAAAACACCCTATATCTGCCACTCTATCATCTAATACATTCAACAAACTTCCAAAATACTCACTCCATCTCCTCACATCACCACTGCTTGTTATTACCTTCCCATTAGCCCCATTCACCGAGGTTCCCATTTGTTTTCTTGTCTTACGCATTTTTGTTACTTCCTTCCAAAACATCTTTTATTCTCCTTAAGATTTAATGATATTCTCTCACCCTAACTTTCATTTGCCCAATTTTTCACCTCTTGCACCTTTCTCTTGACCTCCTGCCTCTTTCTTTTATGCATCTCCCAAGCATTTGCACTACTTCCCTGCAAAAATCGTCCAAATGCCTGTTTCTTCTCTTTCACTAATAATCTTACTTCTTCATCCCACCACTCACTACCCTATCTAATTTGCCCACCTCCCACGCGCAAGCCATCACTGCTTCCCAAAACATATCCTATTCCTTCCCCACTCCCCTTACGTCCTTTGCTCTCACCTTTGTTCCATTCTGCACTCAGTCTCTCCTGGTACTTCCTGGCACAAGTCTCCTTCCCAAGCTCACTTACTCTCACCACTCTCTTCATACCCAACATTCTCTCTTCTTTTCTGAAAACATCTTCAAATCTTCACCTTCGCCTCCACAAGATAATGATCAGACATCCCCCCAGTTGCTCCTCTCAGCACCTTAACATCCAAAAGTCTCACTTTCGCGCGCCTGTCAATTAACATATTATCCAATAACGCTCTCTGGCCATCTCTCCTACTTACATAGGTATACTTATGTATATCTCTCTTTTTAAACCTGGTATTCCCAATCACCAGTTCTTTTTCAGCACACAAATCTACAAGTTCTTTACCACTTCCATTTACAACACTGACCACCCCAATGTACACCAATTATTCCCTCAACTGCCAAATTACTCACCTTTGCATTCAAATCACCCAAAACTATAACCCGGTCTCGTGCATCAAAACTGTTAATACACTGAGCTGCTCCCAAAACACTTGCCTCTCATGATCTTTCTTCTCACATGCAGCAATGATCACCCATCTCTCTCCATCCACTTTCAGTTTTACCCATATCTATCTAGAGTTTACTTTCTTACACTCTTTCACATGCTCCCACAACTCCAGTTTCAGGAGAACTGCTACTCGTTCCTTTGTTTGCTCTTGTCCCCTCACCAACGCCTGACTGTACTCCCAAGACATTCCCAAACCACTCTTCCCCTTTACCCTGGAGCTTCGTTTCACTCAGAGCCAAAATATCCAGGTTCCTTTCCTCAAACATACTACCTATCCCATCTAGGTTACATCCACACACATTTAGACACCTCAATGCGAACCTTCGAGGAGGATGAGCACTCCCTGCGTGACTTCTGTTTTCCCTTTTAGAAACTTAAGATACAAGGAGGGGATGGTTTCTAGCCCCTATATATTAGGACACTTGGGTGTTTGGAGAAAGAGATCCTTCATTGCTTTTTTCATGGTTTTCCTGCAAAAAATTTGACGTAAGCAACTATTAAACTGAAAAGCTCACAGTGAAACTAAAGGCAAGACAAAGGATACGAAATGACACTTCTCTCAGTGAGTTGTCTCTTCTGAAGCGCTGAACTCCGCATATATATCAAGGATGGAATATTTTTTTTTCCAGATAACAAGCCACGTTCTGGTGTGGCACACCCACAACGTCACATAGAAATATCTAAAAGAAATATTCAAGAAAATAAGAAAGAATAAAATGAATAGTTGTATTAGACACCAGGACAACACACTTAACTGACAGTACTTCACATTTCCATTACGATGCCTGGCACTAGTTTGAGCGGTCGTTCGCTCAAGAAGACACGGAGGCGGAGAAAGATTTTGGTGTGAGCAAGGGTGAGTGTAGGAAGCGATAACAGCGAGTCACAGGAGGGAATTGAGACTCTGTAACACAAGGTGAGAAAAACGTATTAAGGAATGAGGTCAACGGCGGTTAACTGAGAATTACATATTAAATGGGGCACTGGAGAGCATAACACGGTAGGACAAAAGCTGAAGAGAGAGAGAGAGAGAGAGAGAGAGAGAGAGAGAGAGGACCTACGAACGCCTACGACCACATTGTGATAAAACGGTAGGGTTATCTTGGCGCGTAAGGTTCACCGCACCTCTTGCTTGATGAATGAGACCGTTGATCTGTGGTGCCACCTGCGTTACGTCATTACCTCCGCTAGGGTCAGCTGGGACTGATGACACACAACGTTAAGTTTTCTTCTAAATGTTTCTGTAGGTCTAGGCGCAGTCGTTCTAGGTTCCTGGCTTGGCTTTCAAATGTTTTTGTCTGATCTGTTGTTGTTAGGTTCCACGCACGGTATTTGTGTACATGTATTAAGTGTATCTTCTTTGTTGAAATGCTGTCATGTTCAGTACGTTTTCTTTTATACCTAGACTTTATCGTCGCACGTATTTTATCGAACACGTTTCTCTTCTTCCTTGGTTTAATTGTTTCAGTTCTTTTATTTATTCATAGTAGTTCAAATGATCCAATTCCCAGATTATTTCTCGTGAAGCGCTTCGAAATTTTCTTAGATTTGCTTATTTCTTTTTGTTTCGTTGGTGAACATATGAAACAAGATTATTCACATTTTCTTCTTATGTTCCTTCAGTATTTATTTCATCTACAGTTTTCTGTCTCATGTAGTGAAAGTTCTCTATATCATTTATAACTTTTAACTCGATCGTGATATCTTCTCATTATTCTTTCCTCGTCGCCAAAGTTTTCTTTCTCGTTCCATAACTTGTGTAGACAAAGTTGTCTTCGTTAAATTCCGACATGTTCACGTCTTTCCCTTTGTTTATTACCATGTCTTAAGAGTTCTTGCATCTCCAGTTGATAAGCTTCTGATATAATCATAATGTTGATTGTGGTGTCATCAGCAAACCTCCATACTATATTTTCTCATCATAAAGATAACTGAAACTAAAGCCATTCCATGTGGTACTTCATATAGTACTTCATCTGTTTACTATGGAGTGGATAACCCACTGGCTTACTACGGGTTAATCCCGGGTTCAGTTCCTCGGACCCCAGTGGTGAATTGTTTCCTTCTGTTCCATGTGTTTTCAGTACATGCTAAGATGTATGTATATATATATATATATATATATATATATATATATATATATATATATAGATATAGATAGATAGATAGATAGATAGATATAGATATATATTTTTTTTCTTTTTTATTATACTTTGTCGCTGTCTCCCGGGTTAGCGAGGTAGCGCAAGGAAACAGACGAAAAAATGGCCCAACCCACCCACATACATATGTATATACATAAACGTCCACACACGCACATATACTTACCTATACATGTCAACGTATACATACATGTATACACATGTACATATTCATACTTGCTGCCTTCATCCATTCCGGCCGCCAACCCGCCACACATGAAATGGCACCCCCCTTCCCCCGCGCGCGTGCGAGGTAGCGCTAGGAAAAGACAACAAAGGCCACATTCGTTCACACTCAGTCTCTAGCTGTTATGTGTAATGCACCGAAACCAAGGCTCCCTTTCCACATCCAGACCCCACAAAACTTTCCATGGGCTACCCCAGACGCTACATATACTCTGGTTCAATCCATTGAATGCACGTCGACCCCGGTATACCACATCGTTCCAGTTCACTCTATTCCTTGCACGTCTTTCACCCTCCTCTATGTTCAGACCCCGATCGCTCAAAATATTTTTCACTTCATCCTTCCACCTCCAATTTGGCCTCCCACTTCTCCTCTTTCCCTCCACCTCTGACACATATATCATCTTTGTCAATCTTTTCTCACTCACTCTCTCCATGTGACCAAACCATTTCAAAACACCCTCTTGTGCTCTCTCAACCAAAATCTATTTATTACCACACATCTCTCTTACCCTTTCATTACTTACTCGATCAAACCACCTCACACCACATATTGTCCTCAAACATCTCATTTCCAAAACATCCACCCTCCTCCGCACAAACCAATCTATTGCTCATGCCTCACAACCATATAGCATTGTTGGAACCATTATTCCTTCAAACATACCCATTTTGCTCTCTGAGATAACATTCTCGCCTTCCACACATTCTTCAGCGCCCCCAGAACCTTTGCCTCCTCCCCCACCCTGTGACTCACTTCCGCTTCCATGGTTCCATCCGCTGTCAAATCCACTCCCAGATATCTAAAACACTTCACTTCCTCCAGTTTTTATCCAAACTTTCGTCCCAATTGACTTTTCCCTCAACCCTGCTGAACCTAATAACCTTGCTCTTATTCACATTTACTCTCAGGTTTCTTCTTTCACACACTTTACCAAATTCAGTCACCAACTTCTACAGTTTCTCACCCGAATCAGCCACCAGCGCTGCATCATCAGCGAACATCAACTGACTCACTTTCCAAGCCCTCTCATCCACAACAGACTGCATGCTTGCCCCTCTCTCCAAAACTCTTTCATTCACTTCCCTAACAACATCCATAAATAAATAAACAGCCATGGAGACATCACACACCCGTGCTGCAAACCGACAGTCACTGGGAACCGATCACTTTCCTCTCTTCTTACTCGTACACATGTCTTACATCCTCGATAAAAGCTTTTCACTGCTTCTAGCAACTTGCCTCCCACACCTTACTACCTCCCATACTCTTACTACCTTCCACAAAACATCTCGTATCAACTCTGTCATATGCCTTCTTCAGATCCATAAATGCTACATACAAATCCATCTGCTTTTCTGATTATTTCTTTCATACATTCTTCAAAGCAAACACCTGATCCACACATCCTCTACCACTTCTAAATCCACACTGCTCCTCCCCAATCTGATGCTCTGTACATGCCTTGACCCTCTGATCAGTACCTTCCTATATAATTTCCCAGGAATACTCACTAGACTTATACCTTTGTAATTCAAACACTCACCTTTATCCCCTTTGCCTTTGTACAGTGGCAATATACATGCATTCCGCCAATCCTCAAGCACTTCACCATGAACCATACATACAGTGAATATCCTCACCAACCAGTTAACAACACAGTCAGCCCATTTTTAAATAAATTCCACAGGAATACCATCCAAAACCGCCGCCTTGCCGGCTTTCATCTTCCGCAAAGCTTTCACTACATCTCAGTTTACTAAATCGTTCTCCCTGACCCTGTCACTTCACACACCACCTCGACCAAAACACCCTATATCTGCCACTCTATCTTAAAACACATTTCAACGTATACCTACATATCTATAAACAGACATATACATATATACACATGTAAATATTCATACTTGCTGCCTTCATCCATTTTCGTCGCCACCCTACCACACATGAAATGGCACCCCCTCCCTCACCTTGTGACTCACTTCCCCTTCCATGGTAACATCCGCTGCTAAATCCACTCCCAGATATCTAAAACTCTTCAGTTCCTTCAGTTTTTTTTTTTTCCATTTGAAATTTCCTCCCAATTAACTTGTCCCTCAACCTTAATGAAGCTAATAACCTTGCTTCTATTCACATTAACTCTCAGCTTTCTTCTTTCACACACTTTACCAAACACTAAGTCGCCAACTTCTGCAGTTTCTCACCCAAATCAGCCACCAGCGCTTTATCATCAGCGAACAACAACTGACTCACTTCCTAAGCCCTTATATCCCCAACAGACTGCATACTTGCCCCTTTCTCCAAAACTCTTGCATTCACCTGCCTAACCATCTCATCCATAGATAAATTGAACCACCATGGAGGCATCATGCGCCCATGCCACAATCCGACATTCGCTGGAAAGCAGTCGCTTTCCTCTTTTCCTACTCGTACACATGCCTTACATCCATATATATATATATATATATATATATATATATATATATATATATATATATATATATATATATATATTTATATATATATATATATATATATATATATATATATATATATATATATATATATATATATATATATATATTTTTTTTTTTTTTGCTTTGTCGCTGTCTCCCGCGTTTGCGAGGTAGCGCAAGGAAACAGACGAAAGAAATGGCCCAACCCACCCCCATACACATGTATATACATACGTCCACACACGCAAATATACATACCTACACAGCTTTCCATGGTTTACCCCAGACGCTTCACATGCCCTGATTCAATCCACTGACAGCACGTTAACCCCGGTATACCACATCGATCCAATTCACTCTATTCCTTGCCCTCCTTTCACCCTCCTGCATGTTCAGGCCCCGATCACACAAAATCTTTTTCGCTCCATCTTTCCACCTCCAATTTGGTCTCCCACTTCTCCTCGTTCCCTCCACCTCCGACACATATATCCTCTTGGTCAATCTTTCCTCACTCATTCTCTCCATGTGCCCAAACCATTTCAAAACACCCTCTTCTGCTCTCTCAACCACGCTCTTTTTATTTTCACACATCTCTCTTACCCTTACGTTATTTACTCGATCAAACCACCTCACACAACACATTGTCCTCAAACATCTCATTTCCAGCACATCCATCCTCCTGCGCACAGCTCTATCCATAGCCCACGCCTCGCAACCATACAACATTTTTGGAACCACTGTTCCTTCAAACATACCCATTTTTGCTTTCCGAAATAATGTTCTCGACTTCCACACATTCTTTAAGACTCCCAGGATTTTCGCCCCCTCCCCCACCCTATGATCCACTTCCGCTTCCATGGTTCCATCCGCTGCCAGATCCACTCCCAGATATCTAAAACACTTTACTTCCTCCAGTTTTTCTCCATTCAAACTTACCTCCCAATTGACTTGACCCTCAACCCTACTGTACCTAATAACCTTGCTCTTATTCACATTTACTCTTAACTTTCTTCTTTCACACACTTTACCGAACTCAGTCACCAGCTTCTGCAGTTTCTCACATGAATCAGCCTCCAGCGCTGTATCATCAGCGAACAACAACTGACTCACTTCCCAAGCTCTCTCATCCCCAACAGACTTCATACTTGCCCCTCTTTCCAAAACTCTTGCATTCACCTCCCTAACAACCCCATCCATAAACAAATTAAACAACCATGGAGACATCACACACCCCTGCCGCAAACCTACATTCACTGAGAACCAATCACTTTCCTCTCTTCCTACACGTACACATGCCTTACATCCTCGATAAAAACTTTTCACTGCTTCTAACAACTTGCCTCCCACACCATATATTCTTAATACCTTCCACAGAGCATCTCTATCAACTCTATCATATGCCTTCTCCAGATCCATAAATGCTACATACAAATCCATTTGCTTTTCTAAGTATTTCTCACATACATTCTTCAAAGCAAACACCTGATCCACACATCCTCTACCACTTCTGAAACCACACTGCTCTTCCCCAATCTGATGCTCTGTACATGCCTTCACCCTCTCAATCAATACCCTCCCATATAATTTACCAGGAATACTCAACAAACTTATACCTCTGTAATTTGAGCACTCAAACTTATCCCCTTTGCCTTTGTACAATGGCACTATGCACGCATTCCGCCAATCCTCAGGCACCTCACCATGAGTCATACATTCATTAAATAACCTTACCAACCAGTCAATAATACAGTCATACCCTTTTTTAATAAATTCCACTGCAATACCATCCAAACCTGCTGCCTTGCCGGCTTTCATCTTCCGCAAAGCTTTTACTACCTCTTCTCTGTTTACCAAATCATTTTCCCTAACCCTCTCACTTTGCACACCACCTCGACCAAAACACCCTATATCTGCCACTCTATCATCAAACACATTCAGCAAACCTTCAAAATACTCACTCCATCTCCTTCTCACATCACCACTACTTGTTATCACCTCCCCATTAGCGCCCTTCACTGAAGTTCCCATTTGCTCCCTTGTCTTACGCACATTATTTACCTCCTTCCAGAACATCTTTTTATTCTCCCTAAAATTTAATGATACTCTCTCACCCCAACTCTCATTTGCCCTCTTTTTCACCTCTTGCACCTTTCTCTTGACCTCCTGTCTCTTTCTTTTATACATCTCCCACTCAGTTGCATTTTCTCCCTGCAAAAATCGTCCAAATGCCTCTCTCTTCTCTTTCACTAATAATCTTGCATGTTTTGGACAATCACATGTTTACCAAATGGCGTCCTAGCTTCGTCTCTTCGATGTATATCAATTGACTGTTATATTTCTCTCTTGTGTCTCCCCTGATGATGTGATTATTACACGAATGTGCACTTGGGAACTTTTCGTGTTTCATTTTCCCCGTGGACTCATAGGAATATCTTGATCACGCGCAAAATTGTGATTCTTTCCAATATATATATATATATATATATATATATATATATATATATATATATATATATATATATATATTGTTACGAACTCAATACTTATTCTAGCAAGGTCGCCAAATACATATATATGATACAAATACTATACTTATCCTTGTCCTTGCAGGGACGTTAGATTTGTTATGTTGCACAACACAGGATAACTTTATCTTAAAGTTATGGGATTGAATCAAACACCAGCATTAGAATAACTTATAATGAAAGAATTAAAGTGTACAAAGTGAACACAAAAATCAGGCATGAATCATTTACGTTAACACTGAACATGAGTTTAACATTCCAGATAAGATTTCAAACTAGGAGATCTCTTTCCATTATGTGACAATTTCTTCGATAACATCACACTTTCGAAATTATGACAGAGGCAAAACAATTTAGAGTCTGTATCGCGCACTTCACTCCGGTAACGGGCTTAGTGACGTGGGGGGACACCACTTACCTCGCTGGGCTAGAGACAGAGAAATCGAGGCTCAGCGGGTGGCAGGTGTATTTATTACTAGTAAGAACGAGCGTCCGCCCTGTTACTATAATGTTACCCTTGATTGGCTATGGGCCTAAGATCCAATTGTGATTGGTTGGAGGATCCTAAAGTAAGTTCCACGTGGCTTAGAGTTCATCCTCCTTTGTTCCCTTGTTTACGGCTGTGGTGGTGACATACGGGATGACATACCCCGTAGCTGGCCCCACGACTTGATCTGACGCCTCTGATAAGGGTTCGGGTGCTGGAGGACTGGTCAACATCTGCTTCAAAACATGATTATTAAGACAAATAACTCGGTCAGGGAAGTGAGGTCCGAGCTGATAACAGAGGAAGGCCCTAATCCTCGTCCAAACAAGAAATTACAACACCCTACACAAAGGCACACCATACACAAAGACACACCATACATATATACGAACATATACGTAAAAATGTCCTAAAGAAGGTATTGTAATTCAGTATATGCCTCTTTACAAAAACTTTATCATTGCTTTAAACATTTCATATTTTTGTTTGACATCACAAATTCTATCACGTTTTATCAGAATTTAAATATTTCTTACAGTAATTGGTCTCTGGAAGAGTGTCAGTTGACCTGTACTTTTGCAGTAGGTCAGGCAGCCTCCTTGGTGTAGCAGTTAGTGTTGCTGGCTGTGAAGCGGTCACGGGCCGCCCTGGGTCGAGTTCTCCATAGGTTCAAATCGTGGTCACAGCATTTGGTTAACAATTAGGTCGATGAAATAAATGTTAGTAGGAGAGATGGTCAAAGGGGTTTCATTGGATTATGTGTTAATTGATGGGAGTGTAAAAGAGAATTTTGGATGTTAATATGCTGAGAGGGGCAGATGGAGGGATGTCTGATCATTGTCTTGTGGACGCGAGGATTTGTTGAGGTTTTCAAAAAAGAAGAGAAAATGTTGGGAGAAGAGAGTGGTGAGAGTAAGTGAGCATGGAAAGGAGACTTGTGTGAGGAAGTACCTGGAGAGATTGAGTACAGAATGGCAAAAGGTGAGAAGCAAAAAGTGATTTTTCTTTTTTCCATCAGTGAATGTGTCCGCCAGCAGCTCCTGCTGTTCTGTCGACAACTTGTAGAACTGCTTGCAGTTCTTCAGTTTGAGTTGCTCTGGCAGCAGTCCTTTCTGTTCTGTTGACAGATTTAACTGCTCTCTGTTCTGCTTATTTAAGATTGTCTGGCAGTTTGAGCTGCTTTCGCTGGCCGTTCCCCCCCCCCCCCCCCCTCAGTTGTGTCTTCAATTGCTTGATGTTCTGCTGTTCGACCTACTTTGGCTGCAATCCTTGCTGTTCTGTTTGCAGCTTGTCTAAATGCTTGCTGTTAAGCAGTCTGATCTGGTCTAGCAGAAGCCCTTGCTGCTCTGCAACTTCTTTAAGTAGTCGCTGTTCTACAATTTCATTTGCTGTTGCAGCAGTCATGCCTTGTCTATATTCATCGTTTGATTTCTATTCTGTTGTGTGCTGATTTGCAGCGTTCCCGGGACTAGAGTGTGGGCTGCATGTCCCACTATACAGGCTCACAGCGAGTGGGCGGGGTCCCTAGTGCTGTATACAAAGCTATTCCAAAATGATAGATTTTAGCCCATTGTTGGTCTACTTGTTTCGCCGTCCGCTTTCCGTTCTCGGTACCCGGGGCTCTATTCTCGGGTCCGCAGTAGTAACTTCTTTTACATCTATGTGAACTTAACATGTTTTGATATATATAGACATTACTGAGATGATCTTGAGTCGATTACCAGCGGCCCAAAGGATCAGGGTGTGGGCTGCCTGTTTCCTCCTCAAGACCCACCACAGCAAGAAGGTGGGGTCCTGTAGCTGTAGACAGCGCTTCCAGAGAGATAGGCTTTGTCCTACCGATGGTCTACCCTGGCCCACAGCTGTTTGCGTGGGTTCGACTCTGGGCGCGCAGCGGTTGAATTATTTCGATGGATTTATGTGTAAACATTACATGGTCTGATATGCAGACATAACCGAGATGTCCGTAAGTTGATTGCCAACGTCCTCGGGATCAGGGTGTGGGCGGCCTGGTTTACCCTACAGGAGAGAGAGAGAGAGAGAGAGAGAGAGAGCAAATATCATCATTGGGTATTAGTATCGATTATCTTTCAAAGAATTTTCAATTCTATAATGAAAGGTTTTCATAATATCATCACATTACAGTAAGAAGGTGTGAAATAAAGAACATTTCCTCAGCCAGAAATAAAACGGAAGTAAGAGGGGGTATAACATTTCAGGAATAGTATTTAATTGATCTTGTATCTCCCGGAATATAGAGATCCAATGCAAAATGCATCGCGGCGAATATATATGAAAATATTTAACTGACGATCTGAGAGCGCATGTAATACGATGGTGCCAGATGTAAGCCCTCTGAATTTCTAATGTCGAAATTACAAATTATTTTTTCTTTCAGTCATGTAAAATATTGCCAGACACAAATGATTTACAAATAGATTACGTAAGCTGGCAAATAATGATTAGCTGCAGAAAAATGAAAACTGGCGGCGAACATTATATACGCTACGGGTCTATACAGTTGGCATTATGAGACGAAGCACGTAACGTTGTTGACTGAAAACACCCACATGCCCGCATCTACTTCAAACGTCTCTCATCGATTTATGAAATTTTATGATCAACTTTGATTTTTTTTTTAACGGTAAACCTATTTTAGCTAATTTTTACCTCTTTCGCTTCGGAAATTATTCCATATTCAAACGCTGACCCTGTTAACACCTACTGGGGTCTCTGTATATTTTCTTCGATCTGTATTTTTTTACTTGTTTGCTTCTGAACATGTGCTGAAAAACACGAAAACACTTAAGCACATATACAAACATAGATACACATACATATCAACATCTACACACAATACATTTCACTGAAGTCTTGTGGTAAAGGATGTGA
Source organism: Panulirus ornatus (assembly GCF_036320965.1). Taxonomy (NCBI): domain Eukaryota; kingdom Metazoa; phylum Arthropoda; class Malacostraca; order Decapoda; family Palinuridae; genus Panulirus; species Panulirus ornatus. The sequence goes on along the minus strand of NC_092243.1, from coordinate 35,639,648 downwards.
CGTCACGAGTTGCGCGCGTGAAGCCTAACTTGCAGTCGACATACAGCAACAGAATAGCGCTCCACAAGAATGATAACAGACATAGTTGCACGTGTATCATTTTGTAATTACTGAGCTTGCTCTGCATGAGCGTCTCATACTCATCATCGTCTGGAGGGTTCTGCTTGGGAGTCCCGCTGCCTCCCGCCGTGGCCTTATCGCTATTCCGGGCTATGGCTTCTTTCTTAGGTAAGACCCAGAACATTCTCTTCCCACAGACCACTTGCGTCTCCTCTCCCTTTTCCAGGTTACTCACCTCCGTGTGGTTGGAGAGGAGGTTGCTTATCACCTGCGTTCTGGTCATGATCTCGACATGGCCCGGGTGTGAGGAGAGGGTGCCGTAGGTTACTTTGCAGGAGGGAGTCTTTATGACGGTGAAGACATTCCCGCCGCACGTCACTGGTATCTCCAGCGGATGCTTCTCCTCAAGCTTGACCATATTTTTCTCGAGGAGATCTTTGTCCAGCTCGACCCTATCCACCAAGATTATTCCCTCGCGCATGTAGTACTCCTTAGCAGCTGCGGCAGAGACATTCATCTTGCACTTGTCCATGACGAGCCAGAAGGGGGCCTCAGGGGGACAGGTGACCTGCAAGGAGGAGATGACTTCTTGGTCAGGCTTGGAGGGCACTTTTTCCCACAGAGGATCCATTAGGATGTACCCCAAGTTGTACTTTGTCGTGGATACGTAGCTACCGGTCTTTGGCTCCCAAATCTGGCATAATGTTGAGTTGTCAGCCACTGTAACGTTACCGGCTTTGTCTTTAGGATCATCCCCCTCAGCTTGCTTCGGGAACGCGTGAAGCCCGAATGTGGTATAGGACCTACTGATGTTCATCGGGAACCCCATGCTGCGCTCGTCCGTCATCTTGAACAAGTAGATGATCATATTCGGCAGGAGGCACAAGTAGAAGGGGGAGAAAATTACTGAAATCAGTATGACCTAGACATTGGCATTAAGAAGCATTGTTATGGGCATTTATTTTCACGGACTGTAATTCATGTTCTTTCAATCGAGTTTGTACAAAACAGAAATGGAGTTTGTCTTGGTGTGAGATAATAAGAGTATAGGGAGTGTCCAGGTAGGTACGGTGAGTAGTGAGGTAAGAGGTATTGACATGTGAGGTATGAGGTGTATAGGGAGGGTGTAGTGAGATAAGAGGTGTATGGGGAGGATGCAGTTAGGGAGGATGTGTAGGAATGTCTGAGGTAAGATGTGTGTGGGGAGGATGTATGTGTAGGAATGTCTGAGGTAAGATGTGTGTGGGGAGGATGTAGTTATGGATGATGTGTAGGAATGTCTGAGGTAAGATGTGTGTGGGGAGGATGTAGTTAGGGATGATGTGTAGGGATGTTTGAGGTAAGATGTGTGTGGGGAGGATGTAGTAAGTAATGATGAATAAGGATGTTTGAGGTAAGATATGTGTGGAGACGATGTAGTTACGGATGATGTGTAATGATGTTTGAGATAAGATCTGTGTGGAGACGATGTAGTTACTGATGATGTGTAATGATGTTTGAGGTAAGATATGTGTTGGGAGGATGTAGTTAGGGATGATGAATAAGGATGTTTGAAGTAAGATATGTGTTGGGAGGATGTAGTTAGGGATGATGAATAAGGATGTTTGAAGTAAGATATGTGTTGGGAGGATGTAGTTAGGGATGATGAGTAAGGATGTTTGAAGTAAGATATGTGTTGGGAGGATGTAGTTAGGGATGATGGGTAAGGATGTTTGAAGTAAGATATGTGTTGGGAGGATGTAGTTAGGGATGATGGGTAAGGATGTTTGAAGTAAGATATGTGTTGGGAGGATGTAGTTAGGGATGATGGGTAAGGATGTTTGAAGTAAGATATGTGTTGGGAGGATGTAGTTAGGGATGATGAGTAAGGATGTTTGAAGTAAGATATGTGTTGGGAGGATGTAGTTAGGGATGATGAGTAAGGATGTTTGAAGTCAGATTGTAGTTAGGGATGATGTGTGTTAGGGATGATATGTGTTAGGGATGATATGTTCCATGTGTAATGTAGTGCAACAAGTTTGATGTTGTTTTTGTAGTGCGAAGGTCTTGTGATTGTAAGATCGTCTTCATGTGAAATTACCTCCATGTTTAGAGTTACGTGAGGTAAAGGGAGGTCTTCCAGGAAGAGATTGGGGATAGTTGGGAAAAAAATTACGTCTGAGGGAACTCCATCTTCTAAAGAGGTGAAGTCACTGCAAGTCACTGTTCTATGGCGGCCAGTTATGAATCTGGTCATCTGCATTTTGTTACTGTTGTTATGGGAGGTGTCAAGGTGTGAGGTGTGAGGGTGTGTCGTACACAGTGTCAAATGCTTTGTTGATGTTTGTTGCTGTTAATACTGTGCGGGAGGGGGATTGTGGTTACTTGAATCTATCCTCATATGTTGCATGAGGTCATTGTGTACTATGCTATGTGGATGAGAGTCGGATTTTCTATTATTCTATTCTGCTGCGGGGTTTTTTTCTTTTTTTTTCAAAGTTTATGGAAACTGAGGATGAAAGTGAAATAGAATGGTAATTTAGAGGATTTTAGAACTCGTATTATGTTGAAGCTCCGTGATGAAGCAGTTAGTGTTCCTAACCGTAACGCATTCGCGAGCTGTGTATGTGATAGAGTGTAAGAAAGTAAATTGTAGATTGACGTAGGTAAAACTGAAAGTGGATGAAGAGAGATAGGTCATCATTGGTGCTTATGCACCAAGTCACGAGAAAAAGATCATGAGAGGCAAGTGTTCTGGGAGCAGCTGAGTAAGTGTGTCGGTAGCTTTGATGCACGAGACCAGGTTATAGTGAAGAATAAGTGAAATGCGAAGTTGAGTAATGTGGCAGTTGAGGATATGATTGGTATACATGGGGGTAATAAGTGTTGTGAATGGAAATGAAGTTTGTGAATTTGTTTGCTGAAAAAGGACTGATGATAGGGAATACATGGTTTAAAAAGAGAGATATACATAAGTACACGTATGTCAGTAGGAGAGATGGTCAAAGGGCATTATTGGATTATGTGTTAATTGATAAGCATGTAAGAGAGTGGGGTATGTCTGACCACTATCTGGAGGCGAATGTGAAGATTTGTTGAGGTTTCCAAAAAAGAAGAGAATGTTGAGGAGAAGAGAGTGGTGAGACTAAGTGAGCTTGGAAAGGAGACTTGTATGAGGAAGTACCAGGATAGATTAAGTGTAGAATAGCAAAAAGTGAGAAAAAATGACGTGAGGAGAGTGGGTGAGGAATGGGATGTATTTAGGGAAGCAGTGATGGCTTGTGCAAAAGATGCATGTGGTACGAGAAAGGTGTAAGTTGGGCAGATTGGAAAGGGTAGTGAGTTGTGGGATGAAGAAACAAAGTTGCTCGTGAAAGAGAAAAGAGACGTTTGGACGATGTTTGCAAGGAAGAGGTGCAAATGACTGGGAGATGTATAGAAGAAAGCGGCATGAGGTCAAGAGAAAGGTGTAAGGGTTGAAAAAGAGGGCAAATGAGAGTTGGGGTGCGAGAGTATCATGTAAACTTTAGGTAAAATAAAACGATGTTTTGGAAGGAGATTAATAACTTGCGTAACACAAAATCACAAATGGAAACAGGTGAAGGAGGCAAGTGGGGAAGTAATAACAGGTTGTTATGAATTCAGAAGGAGATGGAGTGAGTATTTTGAAGGTTTGTTGAATGTGTTTAATGGTAGAGAGGCAGATTTAGGATGTTTTAGTCGGGGTGGTGTACGAAATGAGAGGGTCAGGGAGAATGGTTAGGTTAAGAATGAAGAGGTAGTGAAAGCTTTTCGGAAGATGAAAGCTGGCAAGGCGGCGGGTTTGGATGGTATTGCAGTAGAATTTATCAAAAATGGGGTGACTGTGTTGTTGATTGGTTGGTAAGGATATTCAGTGCATGTATGGATCATGGTGAAGTGTCTGAGGATTGGCGGAATGCATGCATAGTGCCATTGTACAAAGGCAAACGGGATAAAGGTGAGTGTTCAAATTACTGCGGCATAAGTTTGTTGAGTATTCCTGGGAAATTATATGGGAGGGTATTGAATGAGAGGATGATGGAACGTACAGAGCATCAGATTAGGGAAGAGCAGTGTACTTTCCGAAGTGGTAGAGGATATGTGGATCAGGTGTTTGTTTTGAAGAATATGTGTGAAATGGACTAGTATGTAGCATTTATGGATCTGGAGAAGGCGTGATAGGGTTGGTAGAAATGCTTTGTGGAAGGTCTTAAGAGTATATTATGGTGTGAGAGGTAACTTGCTAGAATCAGTGGAAAGTTTTTGCCAAGGATGTGAGGCAAATGCACGAGTAGGAAGAGAAGAGAGTTATTGGCAAGGGAGTGTGATGTCCCCATGGTTGTTTAATTTCTTAATGGATAGGGTGTTTAGCAAGATAAATGCAAGAGTTTTCGAGAGAAGGGCGAGTATGCAGTTGGTTGTGGATTAGAGGGCCTGGGAAGTTAGGTAGTTCTTGTTCGCCGATGATACAGCTATAGTGGCTGATTCGTGTGAGAAACTGCAGAGGTTGGTGACTGAATTTGGAAAAGTGTGTAAAATGAGAAAATTGAAAGTAAAGCAAGGTTATTAGGCTCACTAGGTTTAAGGGACAAGTTAATTGGGAGATAAGTTTGAATGGAGAGAAATTGGAGGAATTGAAGTGTTTTAGATATCTGGGAGTGGACTTAGCAGCGGATGGAACCATGCAGCGGAAGTGAATCACAGGCTAGGGGAGGGGGCGAAGGCTCTGGAAGCGACGAAGAATGTGAAGAAGGCGAGAACGTTATCTCGGAGAGCAAAAATGGGTATGTTTTAAGGAATAGTAGTTCCAACAATGTTTTATGGCTGCAAGGCATGGGCCTTAGATTGGGTTGTGCGGAGGAAGGTGGACGTGTTAGAAATTAGATGTTTGAGGACAGTATGTGGTGTGAGGTGGTTTAATCGAGTAAGTAATGTAAGGGTAAGAGAGATGTGTGGAAATAAAAAGAGTATGGTTGAAAGAGCAGAAAGGGTGTGATGAAATGGTTTGGACATATGGGGAGAATGAGTGAGGATATATGTTTCACTGGTGAAGGGAACAAGGAGAAGCGGGAGACCAAATTGGAGGTGGAAGGATTGAGTGAAAAAGATTTTGAGCGATCGGGGCCTGAACATACAGGAAGGTGAGAGGCTGTGTGCAAGGAATACAGCGCATTTGAACGATGTGGTATACCGGGATGGTCTTGCTGTCATTGGACTGAACCAGGGCATGTGAAGCGTCTGGGGTAAATATGGAAAGGTTTGTAGGGCCTGTATGTGGATAGGGAGCTGTGGTTTCGGTGCATTACACATGACAGCTAGAGACTGAGTGTGAATGAATGTGGCCATTTTTGTGTTTTCCTGGCGCTACCTCGCTCAAGCAGGAGGTAGCGATGCTGTTTCCTGTGAAGTGGGGTAGTTCCAGGAGTGGATGAAGGCAAGCAAGTTTGAATATGTACATGTGTATATATGTATATGTCTTTGTATGTGTATGTATATGTATATATGTTGATATGTATATGTGCGTGTATGGACGTTTATGTATGTATATATGTATATGTGAGTGGATGGGTCATTCTTTGTCTGTTTCCTGGCGCTACCTCGTTGACGCGGGAAACAGTGATTAAGTATGATAAATAACTAAATACACACACACACACACACACACACACACACACACACACACATATATTTTTCATACTATTCGCCATTTCCCGCGATAGCGAGGTAGCGTTAAGAACAGAGGACTGGGCCTTTTTTGGAATATCCTCACCTGGCCCCCTCTGTTCCTTCTTTTGGAAAATTAAAAAAAAAAAAAAAAAAAAAAAAAAAAAAAAAAAAAAAAAAAAAGACAGAGGGGAGGATTTCCAGCCCCCCGCTCCCTCCCCTTTTAGTCGCCTTCTACGACACGCAGGGAATACGTGGGATGTATTCTTAATCCCCTATCCCACACATATATATATATATATATATATATATATATATATATATATATATATATATATATATATATATATATATATTTTTTTTTTCTTGCTTTGTCGCTGTCTCCCGCGTTTGCGAGGTAGCGCAAGGAAACAGACGAAAGAAATGGCCCAACCCACCCCCATACACATGTATATACATACGTCCACACACGCAAATATACATACCTACACAACTTTCCATGGTTTACCCCAGACACTTCACATGCCCTGATTCAATCCACTGACAGCACGTCAACCCCGGTATACCACATCGATCCCATTCACTCTATTCCTTGCCCTCCTTTCACCCTCCTGCATGTTCAGGCCCCGATCACACAAAATCTTTTTCACTCCATCTTTCCACCTCCAATTTGGTCTCCCACTTCTCCTCGTTCCCTCCACCTCCGACACATATATCCTCTTGGTCAATCTTTCCTCACTCATTCTCTCCATGTGCCCAAACATTTCAAAACACCCTCTTCTGCTCTCTCAACCACGCTCTTTTTATTTCCACACATCTCTCTTACCCTTACGTTGCTTACTCGATCAAACCACCTCACACCACACATTGTCCTCAAACATCTCATTTCCAGCACATCCATCCTCCTGCGCACAACTCTATCCATAGCCCACGCCTCGCAACCATACAACATTGTTGGAACCACTATTCCTTCAAACATACCCATTTTTGCTTTCCGAGATAATGTTCTCGACTTCCACACATTCTTCAAGGCTCCCAGAATTTTCGCCCCCTCCCCCACCCTATGATCCACTTCCGCTTCCATGGTTCCATCCGCTGCCAGATCCACTCCCAGATATCTAAAACACTTCACTTCCTCCAGTTTTTCTCCATTCAAACTTACCTCCCAATTGACTTGACCCTCAACCCTACTGTACCTAATAACCTTGCTCTTATTCACATTTACTCTTAACTTTCTTCTTTCACACACTTTACCAAACTCAGTCACCAGCTTCTGCAGTTTCTCACATGAATCAGCCACCAGCGCTGTATCATCAGCGAACAACAACTGACTCACTTCCCAAGCTCTCTCATCCCCAACAGACTTCATACTTGCCCCTCTTTCCAAAACTCTTGCATTCACCTTCCTAACAACCCCATCCATAAACAAATTAAACAACCATGGAGAAATCACACACCCCTGCCGCAAACCTACATTCACTGAGAACCAATCACTTTCCTCTCTTCCTACACGTACACATGCCTTACATCCTCGATAAAAACTTTTCACTGCTTCTAACAACTTGCCTCCCACACCATATATTCTTAATACCTTCCACAGAGCATCTCTATCAACTCTATCATATGCCTTCTCCAGATCCATAAATGCTTAGAACAAATCCATTTGCGGGAAACAGTGATTAAGTATGATAAATAACTAGATACACACACACACACACACACACACACACACACATACACACACACACACACATATATATATATATATATATATATATATATATATATATATATATATATATATATATATATATATATATATATATATATTATTTTTTGTTATACTTAATCGCCGTCTCCTGCGTTACCGAGGTAGCGCAAGGAAACAGACGACGGATGGCCCAACCCACCCACATACACATGTATATACATAAACGCCCACACACGCACATATACATACATATACATTTCAACTTATACATACATATTCATACACAGACATTCTGCCTTCATCCAGTCTCGTCGCCACCCCGCCACACATGAAATAGCATCCCCCTCCCCCTCCCCCTCCAGCAAGGTAGCGCGAGGAAAAGACAAAAATGGATTAAGAAGTAAGATTGTTTCTGAAAGAGAAGAGAGAGGCGTTTGGAAGATTGTTGCAGGGAAGTAGTGCAAATGACTGGGATATGCATAAAAGTAAGCGGCAAGAGGTCTAGGGACATGTGCAAAAGGTGAAAAAGAGGGTAAATGAGAGTTGGGGTGAGAGAGATTCATAAATTTTACAGAGAATAAAAAGATGTTTTGGAAGGAGGTAAATAAAGTGCGTAAGACAAGAGAACAAATGGGAACATCGGTGAAGGGGGCAAATGGGAAGGCATTAACAATTAGTGATGAAATAAGAAGGAGATGGAGTGAGTATTTTGAAGGTTTGTTGAATGTGTTTGATGATAGAGTGGTAGATATAGGGTGTTTTGGTCGAAGTGGTATGCGAAGTGGGAGGGTCAGGGAGAATGGTTTCGTTAATAGAGAAGAGGTAGTGAAAGCTTTGCGGAAGATGAAAGCCGGCAAGGCGGTGGATTCGGATGGTATTGCAGTGGAATTTATTAAAAATGCGGGTGACTGTTGTTCATTGGTTGGTAAGGATATTCAGTACATGTATTGATCATGGTGAAGTGCCTGAGGATTGGTGAGGGGATAAAGGTGAGTGTTCAAATTACAGAGGCATAAGTTTGTTGAGTATTACTGGGAAATTATATGGGAGGGTATTGGCTGAGAGGGTAAAGGCATGTACAAAGCATCAAATTGGGGAGGAGCAGTGTGCTTTCAGAATTTTCAGAGGATATGTGGATCAGGTGTTTGCTTAGAAGAATGTATATGAGAAATACTGAGAAAGATGGATTTGTATGTAGCATTTATGGATCAGGAGACATATGATAGGGTTGATAGAGATGCTTTGTGGAAGGTTTTAAGAGTATATGGTGTGGGAGGTAGGTTGTTAGAAAAGTTTTTACCAAGGATGTAAGGCTTGTGTACGAGTAGGAAGAGAGGAAAGTGATTGGTTCCCAGTATATGTCGGTTTGCGGAATGGGTGCATGATGTTTCCATGGTTGTTTAATTTTTTAATATATTGGTTGGTTAGGGAGGTGAATGCACGAGTTTTGGAGAGAATGGGCAAGTATGCAGTCTGTAGTGGATGAGAGGGCTTGGGAAGTGAGTCAGTTGTTGTTCGTTGATACAGTGGTGGTTGTTAATTCGGGTGAGAAAGATTTTGGGCGATCGGAGCTGAGCATACAGGAGGGTGAAAGGCGTGCAATGAGTAGAGTGAATTGGAACGATGAGGTACGCCTCGGTCGACGTGCTGTCGATGGACTGAACCAGGGCATGTGAAGCTTTTGGGATAAACCATTTAAAGGTTTGTTGGGGCCTGGATGTAGAAAGGGAGCTGTGGTTTCGATGCATTACAGCAGTATGCATGACAGCTAGAGACTGAGTGTGAACGAATGTGACTTTTTTTTTTTTGTCTTTTCCTGGTGCTACTTTGCTGGAGAGAGAGGGGGGATGCTCTTCCATGTGTAGCGGGGTGACGACGGGAATGAATGAAGGAAGCACGTATGAGTATGTACATAGGTATATATGTATATGTCTGTGTATTTATATGTGCTCATACGTTGAATTGTAGTGTATGTATATGTGCGTGAGTGGGCGTTTATGTATATGTATGTGTATGTGGGTGGGTTGTGCCATTCTTTCGCCTGTTTCCTTGCGCTACCTCGCTAACGCGTTATTGGATTCCGTGTCAATTGATAGGTGCGTGAAAGAGAGATTTTTGAATGTTAATGTGCTGAGAGGGGCAAAAAGAGGGATATCTGGTCATTGTCTTCTGGGGGCGAAGGTGAAGATTTATAGAGGTTTTTTTGAAAAGAAAAGAGAATGTTGGGGTGAAGAGAGTGGCGAGAGTAAGTGAGCTTGGAAAGGAGACTTGTGTGAGGAATTTCCAGGAGAGATTGATTGCAGAATGGAAAAAGGTGCGAGCAAATGACATAAGGGGAGTGGGGGAGGAATGAGATGTATTTGGGGAAGCAGTGATGCCTTGCGCAAAAGATGCGGTGGCATGAGAGAGATGGGAGGTGGACAGATTAGAAAGGGTAGTGAGTGGTGGGATGAAGAAGTAAGATTGTTACTGAAAGAGAGGAGAAAGGCATTTGGACGAGTTTTGCAGGGAAATAGTGCAAATGACTGGGAGATATGTAAAAGAAAAAGGCACGAGGTCAAGAGAAAGGTGCAAGAGGTGAAAAAGAGGGCGAATGAGAGTTAGGGTGAGAGAGTATCATTAGATTTAAGGGAGAATTAAAAGATGTTTTGGAAGGAGGTAAATAAAGTGCGTAAGGCAAGAGAACAAATGGAAACATCGGTGGAGGGGGCTAATTGGGAGGTAATAACAAGTAGTGGTGAAGTGAGCAGATGGAGTGAGTATTTTAAAGGTTTGTTGAATGTGTTTGATGATAGAGTGGCATATGTAGGGTGTTTTAGTCGAGGTGGTATGCGAAGTGAGAGGGTCAGGGAGAATGGTTTGGTAAACAGAGCAGAGATAGTGAAAGCTTTGCGGAAGATGAAGGAAGGCAAGGCGGCGGGTTTAGATGGTATTACATTGGAATTTAATAAAAAAGGGGGTGACTGTTGTTGACTGTTTGGTGAGAATATTCAGTGTATGTATGGTTCATGGTGAAGTGCCTGAGGAATGGCGGAATGCATGCATAGTGTTACTGTATAAAGGCAAAAGGGATAAAGGTATTTGTTCATATATGTTTGTTGAGTAACCCTGGAAAATTATATGGGAGGGTATTGATTGAGAGGGTGAAGGCCCAGTCCTCTGTTCTTAACGCTACCTCGCTAACGCGGGAAATGGCGAATAGTATGAAAGAAAAAAGAAATATATATATATATATATATATATATATATATATATATATATATATATATATATATATATATATATATATATATATATATATACATATATATTTATATATTTATAATATTTTCTTTTATCATGCTTTACCGCTGTCTCCTGAGTTAGCGAGGTATTGCAAGGAAACAGACAAAACAATGGCCAAACCCAGCCACATACATATGTATTCCTATGAATCCATGGGGAAAATGAAACACATCGTGTTTTATTTTCCCCATGGAATATCTTGATCATGCGCAAAAATATGATCCTTTCAGTACACATGTACATACATACACGCCCACATACGCACATATACATACCTATACATTTCAACGTATACATACATGTACATACACAGATATATACATATATACACATGTACATATTCATATTTGCTGCCTTCATCCAATCCCGTCGCCAACCCACCCCACATAAAATGGCACCTCCCCTCCCCCCGCGCGCGTTCGAGGTAGCACAAGGAAAAGACAACAAAGGCCACATTCGTTCACACTCAGTCTCTAGCTGTCATGCGTAATGCACCGAAACCACAGCTCCCTTTCCACATCCACGCTCCACAAAACTTTCCATGGTTTATCCCCGACACTTCACATGACCTGGTTCAATCCATTGACAACTCGTCGACCCCGGTATACCACATCGTTCCAATTCACTCTATTCCTTGCATGTCTTTTACCCTCCTGTATGTTCAGGCCCTGATCGCTCAAAATCTTTTCCACTCCATCCATCCACCTCCAATTTGGTCTCCCACTTCTCATTCCCTCCACCTTTGACACATATATCCTCTTTGTCAATCTTTCCTCACTCATTTCTTCCATGTGACTAAACCATTCAATACACCCTCTTCTGCTCTCTCAACCACTCTTTTTATTATTACATATTCCTCTTACACTTTCATTACTTACTCGATCAAACCACTTCACACCACATTTTGTCCTCAAACATCTCATTTCCAACACATCCACCCTCCTCCAAACAGCCCTATCTATAGCCCACGACTCGCAACCATATTACCTTGTTGGAACCACTATTCCATCAAAAATACCCACTTTTGCTCTCTGAGATAACGTTCTCGCCTTCCATACATTCTTCAACGCTCCCAGAACCTTTGCCCCCTCCCCCACCCTGTGACTCACTTCCGCTTCCATGGTCCCATCCGCTGTCAAATCAACTGCCAGATATCTTAAACACTTCACTTCCTCCAGTTTTTCTCCATTCAAACTTACCTCGCAATTGACTTGTCCCTCGACCCTACTGTACCTAATACCTTTCTCTTATTCACAATTACTCTCAGCTTTCTTCTTTCACACACTTTACCAAACTCAGTCACCAGCTTCTGCAGTTTTTTAACCGAATCAGCCACCAAAGATGTATCATCATCGAACAACTAACTCACTTCACAAGCCCTATCATTCAGAACGAACTGCATACTTGCCCGTCTCTCCAAAACTCTTCCATTCACCTCCCTAACAACCCCATCCATAAACAAATCAAAGAACCATGGAGACATCACGCACCCCTGCCGCAATGCCAACTGGGAACCAATCACTTTCCTGTCTTCCTACCCGTACACATGCCTTACATCCTCATAAAAAAAACTTTCACTGCTTTTAGCAACTTACCTCCCACACCATATGCTCTTACTACCTTCCAAAGAGCATCTCTATCAACTCTGTACTATGCTTTCCCCAAATCCATAAATGCTACCTACAACTCCATCTGTTTTTCGAAGTTTTCCTCACATACATTCTTCAAAGCATAAACCTGATCCACACATCCTCTACCACTTCTGAAACCAAACTGCTCTTCCCCAATCTGATGCTCTATACACGCCTTCACCCTCTCAATCAATACCCTCCCATATAATTTTCCAGGGTTACTCAACAAACATATATGAACAAATACCTTTATCCCTTTTGCCTTTATACAGTAACACTATGCATGCATTCCGCCATTCCTCAGGCACTTCACCATGAACCATACATACACTGAATATTCTCACCAAACAGTCAACAACAGAGTCACCCCCTTTTTTATTAAATTCCAATGTAATACCATCTAAACCCGCCGCCTTGCCTTCCTTCATCTTCCGCAAAGCTTTCACTATCTCTGCTCTGTTTACCAAACCATTCTCCCTGACCCTCTCACTTCGCATACCACCTCGACTAAAACACCCTACATATGCCACTCTATCATCAAACACATTCAACAAACCTTTGAAATACTCACTCCATCTGCTCACTTCACCACTACTTGTTATTACCTCCCAATTAGCCCCCTCCACCGATGTTTCCATTTGTTCTCTTGCCTTACGCACTTTATTTACCTCCTTCCAAAACATCTTTTAATTCTCCCTTAAATCTAATGATACTCTCTCACCCTAACTCTCATTCGCCCTCTTTTTCACCTCTTGCACCTTTCTCTTGACCTCGTGCCTTTTTCTTTTACATATTTCCCAGTCATTTGCACTATTTCCCTGCAAAACTCGTCCAAATGCCTTTCTCCTCTCTTTCAGTAACAATCTTGGGTAGTTTAACTTAGATCCAATAGAATATATCTTCTCAAACTCATCATCAATAAACTCTGGACTGCAAATACGTAATGCCCTAAGGAACATAGATTGAAGTGATGATAATTTAACTCTGTCATGTTGAGATGAGTAATATTGGATATATGAGCATACATTGGTGGGTTTTCTGTATATGCTAAACTTAAGCTTGTTTCCTTGTCTTTGGATCATGCAATCTAAAAAAGGTAACATACCATTATTTTCATTTTCTACGGTAAATTTGATGGAAGGTACTAAATTGTTAAGTAAGGGGAGAAATATTTGTAAATTTTCATTTGTTGGCCAAATACAAAGAACATCATCTACATACTTAAACCAAATTGCATTAGAAGGTAAGATATCTTTTAGTAATTTTGTTTCAAAAAATTCCACATAAAGATTACTTAGTAGAGGTGAAAGAGGGTTACCCATTGCCATACCAGATTTTTGAGCATAATAATCTCCATTAAATTGAAATACACAGTCTTTTATACCCAATTTTATCAGTTCAATGAAATTAGACTTTGAAACAGGTAAATGAATATCATCCAAGACATCAAATAAATATTCTAAAAGGTCATCAACTGGAACTTTAGTGAAAAGTGAGGAAACATCAAAGCTAACTAGTTTGAAATCAAAATTAACATTGATATTGTTTAGCTTGTTGACTAAATCTACATTGTTCATGATATTAGAACTTGATACCTTACCCACTAAAGGGCTTAATGAAGAAACTAACCATTTTGACAATTTATATGTGATAGAGCCTACTGAGCTCACTATGTATCATTCCTGGTCACAGGTATTGGTCCACACTGAATGCGGACATCACATATCATAATCACCAGTTCCTTAACTTATAAAGAAAGTCTCCTCACCCTGAAGGGTGTTAGCCCCAGTATACGTGGTGCCCGTAACTTACCCTCCGCAGAGACAGTTACCCCACAAAACTTCCCCAGATAAGTACTCCATTAGCGTCAAAGTCTTCCCCATGAGACCCCAGCAGGAGACCGTCTCACTGCGCTATGGTGCCAGTTTATTGCTTCACCTCACCCTTCCTTCCAGATGGCCGAGCACGGCAACACATCCGAGGGAGAAAGAGCCTCTCGTTGGGAATTAAAGGCGCAGATGGCAGCGGCTCTGTAGCCGTCAACATTAACCATCTCCGTATCACCCGCTCCCGGACGTTTAGTGCAGCAAGCTGAATTGCTCTGGCTGTTACCCCTCCCAGTAAGATCTCTTATCTCTTTATCTCTCCCTCCCTATCCATTCTTTCCTCTCTCCCCATCTTGGTAGCGGGGATCTTTATACTAACATAAATTGAGACCGTCTCTGTCCACTGCTGTCATTAAAGTCGACGGGATAAGATCTCCCGAGGAACTAGCCATAGTGTTCATTATACGCTTTCTTCCAGCCAGAGCTCACAGTATATAGCTACTGCAATGTCTGCTAGGTTTCCTCAGAGTTTTAGTTTCCCTTTTCTGCCGTCTTTAATTCACAGTGATGTATTGTGCTTCCCCACCACAAAATCCTCTGACCGATGTTACCTTACCCCAAAGGTTTTTCCATAATCAGGCGACCTAAATCTGTCAAAATTATCAGCTTGCCATCCATCTGGGTTTGCATATGTTCTTCCTGGCCTTACCGTTCTGGCTCTTCCTATATCCAACGATGTTTTTCTTAGAGCCAAGATTATATTGTCCAGATGCTTATAGCATTTAGAGAGGCTTCCTCAGCCATACCAACTTCAGACAGAAGCTGCTTATGGTGTAGGTGGATTGTCTGCCTTACTAGGCTCCAGTGTATCATTCCGTCTGTGACACTATGCTGGACAGACTGTCTAATAGCAATAGACTTATGAGTGTACGGGGAATATACTAACCTTGGGTGCTCAAGTGATGCATTGAACTCGTTCGGTGATGACTACCCACTCACCAGAATCATCACTATTTCACCGTAGACCATCAATGACCTTGTTAACTTTTCCCCAGACGACTACCAACCATATAGTGGAGAGGATCATAAACCAACATGAAGGATCTATAAGATGAATCTCATCTATACTAAGAACCAGGAGCTTTTTTTTTTCAGATATAGACGTGACAACTTACCAAGCCATGATTTCACAGAGATTACCACAGCTGACAGTGTGGAAATGCTTGAGTGTAAACGTGGTACTGCAGCCAAAAACAATGACAGGTCAAGTGGCAAGAATTTCCAAGATAAGTGAGACGCGAGAGGACGAAATTGAAAGAATTTTTCGCACAAGTTGCAGCGAGAGCTCGTGAGAGACACGAGGATGTACTGTCAGAAAATAAGGTATTTAACCAGTGGGTTATTAATGAAGAAAAGCAGACCGACCATTGGATAAATAGAGACAGAGCACAGAAAAGAAGAAAAGGTTAGGAACGAAAGAAGCAAAACCAGGATTGATGAAAGAACAATGAGAGGCGATGAGGATATTTTGAAATTCCATAGGATAAGAAAATCATACAAAGCACGGCTAAGATACCAAAGCAATAATTCACGTACATAACCAAAGCAGAATCAGACATAGACCTCCAATAAGAAGCGAGAGAAGAGTGTGGGAATAGCCGCAAGGAAATATGCTAAACGTCAATTGAACAATTCGATTTGGCATTCAGCTCAAAATGCAAGAGACTGGATGATGAAATGTTTAAACAGCATTATGAAAATGTGCTCAAAAGTATTGAGATATAGGAAGAGGAGGAATTAGAGCAGCTGATCGGTTCAAAGAAAATTTAGCTCCGGGACCAGTTGGAATCCCAGCCCTCTTCCTTAAAATGAGCAAAACAGCAAGAGCGAATCTAGTTGATGAGGTTGACCCTGGAGGTAAGCAGACTTGCAGACGTTTACAAAATGGCTGATGTAACACCAGTACACAGAGGAGAATCTAAGTTAATAACTGAGCAGCACAGACCAGTCAAAACAGTTTGACTTCACATGTATGACAAGGTTGCGGACAGGAAAATGCATGGAAACCCATTACTATACAGTTCATTACTTCACGAAACCGAAAATTATGTTGGTATGCCTAGCACAACCCTTAGCCATCGGCTCACCTCACATCTTCAACAAGGAGCAGTAAAAGAACATAGGAGAGAACACTATAACATCTCCCTGATCCAGCAACATCGTAACACCGAAATAGTTGCAAGTACCACACATATGACAGAAGCAATCTGCATTCGCGAAACCAAACTTACCATCAAATATTCATATTACAAACCATGATAGGAAACTACACTTTTCACATACAACGTGTATGATTTGAACGTTAGTCAAACAACAGAGGAACGTAGCATGACCTCGCTCTCTCGAGATCTGCCCCACATAACTGAACGACCATCCCCGAGTCGAGGCAGATTATGGTAACACGTCGCCTGCTTAGTTTATTGAAGTAATGATACCATCTATTCTTTATCTGACACTGAATATGTTTAGTGTTCAGTTGATTGTGTTATAATCTTGTTTCATATGTCTTCTAGTTCTTTATCTGATGATGAGAAGTGTATCTCGTGTGTGTGTGTGTGTGTGTGTGTGTGTGTGGTGTCTATCTTTCTCTCTCACTCTCTTCATGTCTTCCGGCGACGTTCCGCACCGTCAGAGAAAATAGTAGCCACCGAAACAATTTGATCGTCGTCCAATTCTGGAAGGATCAATGGCTGAGGGATGGTTGGCTGGGATGAGACGTGAGGGATTGGCTGTGGGGGTGAGATGGTTGGTGGGGCCGGCGGGACTTATCGGGGTGGAGATAGATGAAGAGATAACAAAGGAGGAGGGTGGGAGGCCAAGGAGATAGAACTCATGAAATGGACTTAAGTGTTTAACGGACAAACACATAGACACACAGACAAAAAGAAACGTAGACAGACAGATACATAGACAGACAGACAGACGAAGAGATAGCCAGAAGAGAGTAATGGTGGCTGTGGAGATCAGGGACCAGGGAGACCAAACAAGTCGTGGGTCGTCAAGTGTAACTGATCCCAAAGCATTAAAGCCATTCAAGTAATGGTGAGGCAGGAGGGGCAAGCTACAGGCCAGGCGAAAACAAGACATTAAGAGTGTGAGGGGAGGTCCCGGTCTTACATCAAGAGCAGGAGGGGACAGTGTGAGGGGAGGTCCCGGTCTTACATCAAGAGCAGGAGGGGACAGTGTGAGGGGAGGTCCCGGTCTTACATCAAGAGCAGGAGGGGACAGTGTGAGGGGAGGTCCCGGTCTTACATCAAGAGCAGGAGGGGACAGTGTGAGGGGAGGTCCCGGGCTTACATCAAGAGCAGGAGGGGACAGTGTGAGGGGAGGTCCCGGCCTTACATAGAGAGGAGGAGGGGACAGTGTGAGGGGAGGTCCCGGGCTTACATCAAGAGCAGGAGGGGACAGTGTGAGGGGAGGTCCCGGGCTTACATCAAGAGCAGGAGGGGACAGTGTGAGGGGAGGTCCCGGCCTTACATAGAGAGGAGGAGGGGACAGTGTGAGGGGAGGTCCCGGGCTTACATCAAGAGCAGGAGGGAACAGTGTGAGGGGAGGTCCCGGGCTTACATCAAGAGCAGGAGGGGACAGTGTGAGGGGAGGTCCCGGGCTTACATAGAGAGGAGGAGGGGACAGTGTAAGGGGAGGTCCTGGGGCTTACATCGAGAGCAGGAGGGGACAGTGTAAGGGGAGGTCCTGGGGCTTACATGGAGAACAGGAGGGGACAGTGTAAGGGGAGGTCCTGGGGCTTACATGGAGAACAGGAGGGGGCAGTGTGAGGGGAGGTCCCGGGGCTTACGTAGAGAGGAGGAGGGGACAGTGTGAGGGGAGGTCCCGGGGCTTACATAGAGAGCAGGAGGGGACAGTGTGAGGGGAGGTCCCGGGGCTTACATAGAGAGCTGGAGGGGACAGTGTGAGGGGAGGTCCCGGGGCTTACGTAGAGAGCAGGAGGGGACAGTGTGAGGGGAGGTCCCGGGGCTTACATAGAGAGCTGGAGGGGACAGTGTGAGGGGAGGTCCCGGGGCTTGCATGATATTCCCAGAAAAGCAGGTATGAAAAGTATCGCTCACCGTAGAGAGAGAGAGAGAGAGAGAGAGAGAGAGAGAGAGAGAGAGAGAGAGAGAGAGAGAGAGAGAGAGAGAGAGAATATGTGTGTGTGTGTGTGTGTGTGTGTGTGTGTGTGTGTGTGTGTGCACCAACTTAACTACGATTCCTTACCTCGAGGACTGGCATGTATGGCTCACCGCTTGTATTAAGTGTTGGGTTAGGTGTTTCTCTCGACCACGGTAGCTCAACACACTACGTGTCTTGCTTGGAGTATAATGATTTTTCCTGTCTGTGGCTCTTCCCTTGGACGTGGTTTTCGATCTGTGGTTAAGTATTGTCTTCACCCGTGAGTTTATATCTTTTGAACGTTTCTGTAGTCACTCCATACAAGCGTTCCCACTTTCTCCCCAGACATTCATATGTTGTCGTTTGGTGTCATTAATCATCGTCGATAATGCTCCTAATTTAATAATTCTGTGTCGTATTTACTCAGTTGTTTTCAGCATTAAAACGTTGTTCTTTTTTCCTCCGACTTGCCGCCATGTATATATGTACCTCTCTCGCTTCGTCGTCACAGATTGTAGAGTTCACGTTATTTCAGTCGTTCGTTGTAGTTCATTAGCTCACACTCCAGCTTAGTTCACTTCTGTAGTGGCTCTGTATCTTCACTGGTTTGCTATTTCCATCTCCGTGTGTGTGGAGACCATCCGACACACTAGTATTCATTATCACTCTAACTATGTAGTACGTTAAACATTAATTATGTAGTACGTTAAACATTAACTATGTAGTACATTAAACATTAACTTTGTAGTACGTTAACCATTAACTATCTAGTACGTTAAACATTAACTGTGTAGTACGTTAAACATTAACTATGTAGTACGTTAAACATTAACTATGTAGTACGTTAAACATTAACTATGTAGTACGTTAAACATCATCATTATATTTTTTTCTTGTCCTAAGTTGCAAAATTTCTCAGTATTTCATTAATTGGCCGGAAAATGTTATGTTATCAATATGTTCCTTAAATTCAAATTGGTCGTTCATAGAGATTTCTTATAGATTGGATTCGGATATTTTCCTGCGTTGTCTGTGATTAGGGATGTTTATACCGGTGAGGTTACCGGTCATGATGTTTATACTGGTGAGGTTACCGGTCATGATGTTTATACTGGTGAGGTTACCGGTCATGATGTTTATACCGGTGAGGTTACCGGTCATGATGTTTATACCGGTGAGGTTACCGGTCATGATGTTTATACCGGTGAGGTTACCGGTCATGATGTTTATACCGGTGAGGTTACCGGTCATGATGTTTATACTGGTGAGGTTACCGGTCATGATGTTTATACTGGTGAGGTTACCGGTCATGATGTTTATACCGGTGAGGTTACCGGTCATGATGTTTATACTGGTGAGGTTACCGGTCATGATGTTTATACTGGTGAGGTTACCGGTCATGATGTTTATACTGGTGAGGTTACCGGTCATGATGTTTATACTGGTGAGGTTACCGGTCATGATGTTTATACCGGTGAGGTTACCGGTCATGATGTTTATACCGGTGAGGTTACCGGTCATGATGTTTATACCGGTGAGGTTACCGGTCATGATGTTTATACCGGTGAGGTTACCGGTCATGATGTTTATACTGGTGAGGTTACCGGTCATGATGTTTATACTGGTGAGGTTACCGGTCATGATGTTTATACCGGTGAGGTTACCGGTCATGATGTTTATACCGGTGAGGTTACCGGTCATGATGTTTATACCGGTGAGGTTACCGGTCATGATGTTTATACCGGTGAGGTTACCGGTCATGATGTTTATACTGGTGAGGTTACCGGTCATGATGTTTATACTGGTGAGGTTACCGGTCATGATGTTTATACTGGTGAGGTTACCGGTCATGATGTTTATACTGGTGAGGTTACCGGTCATGATGTTTATACCGGTGAGGTTACCGGTCATGATGTTTATACCGGTGAGGTTACCGGTCATGATGTTTATACTGGTGAGGTTACCGGTCATGATGTTTATACTGGTGAGGTTACCGGTCATGATGTTTATACTGGTGAGGTTACCGGTCATGATGTTTATACCGGTGAGGTTACCGGTCATGATGTTTATACTGGTGAGGTTACCGGTCATGATGTTTATACTGGTGAGGTTACCGGTCATGATGTTTATACTGGTGAGGTTACCGGTCATGATGTTTATACCGGTGAGGTTACCGGTCATGATGTTTATACTGGTGAGGTTACCGGTCATGATGTTTATACTGGTGAGGTTACCGGTCATGATGTTTATACTGGTGAGGTTACCGGTCATGATGTTTATACCGGTGAGGTTACCGGTCATGATGTTTATACTGGTGAGGTTACCGGTCATGATGTTTATACTGGTGAGGTTACCGGTCATGATGTTTATACTGGTGAGGTTACCGGTCATGATGTTTATACTGGTGAGGTTACCGGTCATGATGTTTATACCGGTGAGGTTACCGGTCATGATGTTTATACCGGTGAGGTTACCGGTCATGATGTTTGTCACAAAGATATGTCCAGCAGGCATTCAGGACTGGTTCCTGTTCTCTCGTGCAGACTTTGCCTTCCCGATGTGATCATACCATCTGATGTTGTAGATCCGTCTCACTGCATTGTTTTCAACGTCCTGAAGGTTACGAATGTTGTTTTTTTGTTTTCTCTCTGCTCTACTGGGACTGTTGGGGTGCGGGTGGAGTGTGGGGAGCGAATTAAAGCTGTTTAGAGACGCAATCTCGTTTTATCATTTCC
Organism: Panulirus ornatus; assembly: GCF_036320965.1. NCBI lineage: Eukaryota > Metazoa > Arthropoda > Malacostraca > Decapoda > Palinuridae > Panulirus > Panulirus ornatus. The sequence continues at coordinate 35,618,566 of NC_092243.1, read as the reverse complement.
ATCTCTGAATCTATACACATTTACGAGTTCCGCTTTTGCAGTGGTCACCTGAAATTGAATGTGTCTGTTCATTTCCAGATTGACGCTATTCTTTAGGCCTTCTTAGTACAATACTGGTGATTGTGACGGGGATGGGGGAAATGGTTTATTCATGCTTTCAGTATTACATCCCATAACGAAACGTAGTCAGTCTCCTTCTAAACTTCTCACATGATACTGGAAGTAGTATTAGCTCTTAGTGATTGTTACTGCGTTGTCTGTCTTCTATAAAGTCATAGAGTTCAGTGTGTAGAGGTTCATGTAAGTCATTTGTGTACAAAATGTATAGTGTGAGGGTATTTTTGGATCTGATACGCGTCGTACGGTTACTTAAGTAACTGGATAAAGTTTTACTGTGGGACGCGAATGTCCAAATCAGGTACATTGTACCTCAAGCCTTCGCGCTAGACAGTTTCTAAGGCCTTTTGGACATCTGTCGTGATACGATCGGTCATGTGGTGCGTACGTCTGCTGTCATGTAAACACTCGGTGATCATGCTGAGCTCATCCTCGGTAGATTGGCGTTGTCGATATCCAAACCTTTCACGTCGAGGGAGGTTATTGTTCATCAGGTGTGATTGAAGGTTTTCCCGATATACTGAAGTGAAGGTAAATGGTCTGTAGTTAAAGAGATTTTCGTTAGATTTATTTGCTTTCGGGATTATTGTGGTAGTTGTAGTTGTGAGCTGGGAAAATCACCTGAGGCTAGTGCAGTGTGGAATAGGTCGGTAAATGCATTAATGATACTATCACTGGTATGTGTTGAGCATCCGGTAACCAAAGCCCGTGTTGTCTGGGGCTACTTACGGGGTGTTCAGATGTTTGACCTCCATGATTGTTATTAGCTTGGTGGTCATCTGTTAGGGAACACATCTGTATGATTGGAACAAGTGGCTGAGTTACTGTGTAACAATTTGTAAGTTGGCATGAACCGAGAGATGTGGGGAATGAGGTCAGAAGATACCATCCCAGTGTCTTTGAAAAGTATCGACAGTGTTTTGAGGGTTTTGGTGTTATTATCGTTACACCCGTCCAAGTCTGTTTTGCATGTCTCTGAGTCTGAGGGGATATAGTTCGTCTTTGCCCTGCAGTGGTGATTAACGAATGCCAGTGTCTGTTCTGATCTTCTGTAAGGCTTTTGAGGATGTGGTCTCGTAAGGTACTAAGATCCCACTTCACTCGGCCTACTTTATGTCTGTTTTAGTCAAATCGTTGACGGTAGCACGAGATGAATCTCTTGGCTTCTGCAGAGAAGAAATAAGAGTACCTCGGGGTGTACGTGTTTTGGGGGATGGCAGTGTTGGCTGCGTGTGTGATTGTCGAATGTATTATGTTTGTGTGTCTAATGACGTGATTGGTTGATGTTCAGAATTGCTGGTATATGTCCATTGTGCAGGGGAATCGTTGAAAGAGCCTCACTCTGCCTTGTTGTAAAAGTATGACGGGGGATGATGGGATGAGTATATGGTTAACTGAGTGGTGGGGTAAGAGAGGAATGTGATCGTACCTCACGTCGAGGCCCAGGAGATAGAAAATGATGAAGGTAATTGCTCGTTCTGTTGGAGAAGACGAGGTCTGGTCTGCCTTTTCCTCCTTTGCCGGGGAAGCAGATAAGAAACACAAGTCGTTGGAAATCGTACGTTTAAGAGAATTTAAGCACAATAAGTCATTCTCGTGAGCATTGTTTCTGGCGTGGTAACATGATTTATGTTAAGCATTAAGATCAACCAGAAGGTAGACATGACTACGTATGCAGTTGAAAACTGTGTATATGTCGTGTAGTTGAATGGTGTCTTGTGTATGTGGTACGAAGGATAACACTGTGTAACACAATTTTTATTCCTGGGTAGTAAGTGTTATTTCCTATTTGCTTATGCCTAAAAAGTAGAGAAGAAGGCTATCATTCCCTTCAAACTTTGCTTTTGTGACCAGGACAGTGATATTTTGAAATTTACTCATTACCAGTAGGACAACGGGCGAATTTGCACATGTCTATTCACATAAAGTCAGAAAAACAACAATATATGAATCAAAATTAACATGTATTTACACTAATGTTTAGCAAAACATTTAGAAGTGAGTAACTTTTCGAGATTTACGATTGTATTGTAAATCACTTTCATGAATCAGACCCTAAATATAGTCCCATCATGTTCTCGTTATATGTTCCTTGGTGGTGGCGGCGTTCAAAATCCAGTATATCCTGGTGGAAGCGCTTGCCTTCCTCCTCCGAATACACCCTCATGTTCTTGAATTTATCAAGATGAGCGTCAAGGATATGGACTTTGAGGGACATCCTGCAGCCCATTTTGCCGTCGTTCTTCACCATAGTACCAACCAGCTCCATATAGTTTTCGGCCTTGTGATCGCTCAGGAAGGCCAGAACCACTACGACAAAGCTGTACCTCCTTCCTAGTGAGCTTCTTAGGGAATTACTTGCACTCCAGGATCATCTTTATCTGTGGTTCGACGAAGACACTGACTTTGGCCTTTGCCTCAGACAGCTTAGGGAAGAAGTCTTGAAGGTACTTGAAGGCTTCAGACTCCTTATCTAGAACTGTGACAAATTGTTTCATAACGCCTACTTTTATGTGCAGTGAAGGTGTGACACGTGATAGCAGGTGCAGTCTTGCCAGTCCGACGTTTAGAAGATCCCCCATGCAGAAGTAGCAATTGCTTGAGTGGTCACTGGGTTACGCCAAATTCTTGGGATAGCGAATTTCATGGTTACCTTTTCACCTCTCTACCATCCTGTAAAAGAACAATATGAAATTGCTATTATGAAAAAAATTCATATATTTGTTTATAAATTTATTTCACCCATGACTAATGTGTAAGAGATTCTCTCAACATATTCCATATATGATATTTCTTTCAGTTAAATTGAAAACTTAGAAATAAGATGAGATTCAAAACTGAAAATTCTAAAAAAGTTATAACATTGTTCGCAGGTGGAACGAGGTGTCCAGACTTTGTGTTGATCCCCTGGGGGACAGCAGTCATGCTGAAATATGCCTTGTAGGTCTCGCACATCTTAGCTGATGCTGCCACCCAGTACGTTTTGGCTCTTGTTTTGATAACTTGGCGGCAGACATAGCAAAATGCGTCTAAGACGCCAGCTAGATCTAAACTGAACTGATTGGCTTTAAACCTTTATATTTATACTGCTATTAATATTACTGGAAACTTTAGAAAGTTCTGTATCAGCTTCTCAGTACTCAGTCTATCTGGAATATTCTGAAAAATAGGTAGATTTCAAAATATCATTGTCCTGATCACAAAAGCAAAGTTTCAAGAGAATAATTGCCATTTGCCTATACTTTTTCGACATAGGCAATTAGAGAATAACACTTATTACCCAAGAACAACAAGTAAACATTTTTTGCACAGTGTAATAGAACAGTGTAGTGTGGGTGCATCTTGATTACCAAAAGTGTTGAGAGAGCCAGAGGAGGTAGTGAGATATTTCTCTTGCTATTCATACAAAAATGGCGACTCTCTGGTGCTGTTGTCGGGTTGTGCTCCTATGGTGTGTGATCTTATGACCATTAGTAATAAATGTGGTATTTATTATGACAACATCGGGTCGTTCCTTCTCAATAAAGATGGCAGTTCGTTGGTGGTTAATGTAGTAGTAGTAGAGCACGTTGAATTGTTAGATTGTGTACATTTATTGTTTATGGTTGTTAACAGATTCTTTTTTTGGGGAGGAGGAGGCGCAGTGTGTGTGTGTGTGTGTGTGTGTGTGTGTGTGTGTGTGTGTGTGCGGGGGGGGGGGGGGGGTTGATGCCCAGTATAAGCCACCTTCATACCATTTGACTCTAAATATTGTTCTAGATGAGTTTCTTGGGTGGAGAACGTTCTTGGGTCTGGTATGGGAGGGGAGACGGGCCTTCGTCTGTGTACTGAATTACTCTATTGCTAGAGACTTGAGTTTATGGGGGAGCCATTGGTTATGTCATCAGTGTCTGATTCAAGAGCTCCTCCAGGAAGGTTTAGCTTGGTGTGAGGTTGAGGAGGAACTGGCAAGTAGTGGCCAGGAGGGAGTGGGAGCGGTTGTCTGAGGGGGGGGGGTAGGTTGGTGACGGGAGAAGGGGAGAAAGAGGCGGTGAGAGCTAGGGGGTCGGGGGAGCAAAGAGAGGCTTGAGGCAGTACCGGTGGTGGCCTGGGAAGTAGCATGCGTTGTGGTGAGGGGAGGTGGAGGTGTCAGGATATTCGGCAGGATAACCAGAGCGGAATGGATAGTCGCTGGGCAGAGTAACCAGGGGTTTGGGAGGAGATTCTGCTGTTGGTCAGTTATCGTGTTCTGCCATTGTATGGAAAACTCTTTCAATGTGTCCAAACCATTTCAACATACCCTCTTCTGCTCTCTCAACCACACTCTTTATTACCACACATCTCTCTAACCCTTTCATTGCTTACTCGATCGAACCAGGATAAAGTAGTACCTCTTGTCTACAGGACTCCATGATGTATGTAATCATGACCAGACGACATTTAATGTCTTCAAAACATCCTCCAATGTTCTTTGTTTCCTTCACTTCAGACATTACATATGGAATGTCTATATGGTCTAGTAACGATGAAGCTGCTAATTCTTCCTTCACTAACCTTTCATCTCTGGCTACAACATATCCCGCTATCAGTCCGAAAATCAAAGACTTACACCTGTCTTTGTCCCTCCTTCCTAATATTTTTTTTCGAACCACCTCACACTGCATATTGTCCTCAAACATTTCATTTCCAACACATCCGCCCTCCTTCTCACTACCCTATCTATAGCCCATACCTCGCTACCATATAATATGTTGGAACCACTATTCCTTCAAACATACCCATTTTTGCTCTCCGAGATAACGTTCTCGCCTTCCACACATTCTTCAACGCTCTCAGAACCTTCGCCCCCTCCCCCACCCTGTGACTCACTTCCGCTTCCATGGTTCCATCCGCTGCCAAATATACTCCCAGATTTCTAAAACACTTCACTTCCTTCAGTTTTTCTCCATTCAAACTTACCTCCCAATAAAGTTGCCCCTCAACCTTACTGAACTTAATAATCTTGCTCTTATTCACATTCACTAAATTCACTCACCAACCCCTGCAGCTTCTCACCCGAATCACCCACCAGCGCTGTCTCATCAGCGAACAACAACTGACTCACTTCCCAAGCCCTCTCATCCAGGACTGACTGCATACTTGCCCCTCTCTCCAAAATTCTTGCATTCACTTCCCTAAACACCCCATCCATAAACAAAGTAAATAACCATGGAGTCATCACACACCCCTGCCGCAAACCGACATTCACTGGGATCCAATCACTTTCAACCCTTCCTACTCGTACACATGCCTTATATTCTTGGTAAAAACTTCACTGCTTCTGGAAACTTACCTTCCACACCATATAATCTTAAAACCTTCCACAAAGCATCTCTGTCAACCCTATCATATGCCTTCTCCAGATCCATAAATGCTACATACAAATCCATCTATTTTTCTAAGAATTTCTCACATACACTCTTTAAAGCAAACACTTGATCCACATATCCTCTAGCACTTCTGAAACCACACTGCTCTTCCCCAGTCTGATGCTCTGTACATGCCTTTACCCTCTCATTCAATACCTCCCATATAATTTCCCAGGAATACTCAACACGATTATGTCTCAGTAATTTGAACACTCACCTTTATCCCCTTTGCCTTTGTACAAAGGCACTCTGCATGCATTCCGCCAGTTCCTCAGGCACCTCACCATGATCCACACATGCATTGAACATCCTTACCAACCAATCAACAACACATACACACACAACCTCCAAGGTGAACTATTCATAAAGTAACTGCAACGTCTCAATATCCTTAGCCTTTGCAACCATTAAAATAAATTCTCAAACCACCCTCAATAGCGCCCAGCCTCGTCAGATATCACGTTCTGCTCACCAACACTGCGCACAAGAACCAACTGGAATACCCTATCCGAGCTCTCTCCTGATCATTGAGCCATACTGATAACACTACATCTAGCCCACCCAGTCAACAGAACTACCAAAACAATCTTACAAAGACTACAGGGAAGCAGACGGACCAGCCTTCACACAGTGCATTAAAACGAAGCTCCAGAACTTCAGTATACATGATTTCTCATCCCTAGATCATGGAGTCTTACCCTTCATTAATATTTCCAACCAAACCATCAAAAAGCACATACCACAAGGGCATGGAAAGAAATATAACTCACATTTGTTCCCACAAGTCACACATCTCATAATGCAAAGACACCAGCTCTGACACAGGCACTCACCATCAGCAGACATCAGAGGACAAATCCACTCTCGGAACAATACTGTCATTAACCTAGTCACTGAAAGACATACTGAAAACTGGAACTCCTTCCTCAACACAATGAACTACAAGACCCACAGCAACCAACTCTGGCGCACATCAAAGAAAATGTACTCTTATGTCGCTAGTCCAGCCTCCACTTATGAAGCATCCCTGACCTTTTCCAGTGAAATCCCTTCTCCCAAAGAATACACAAATATATTCATGAGACATTACTTTATAAACAGCATCGAACCAACCATACCCCAAAACAGAAACATCATGAAAAATCTGTACATAATCCACCCAGAAGCAACTGTTCACCCGCCCTTCATTCCCATTGATACAAACAATAAAAAAGAAATGTAAAAACTGGTGATACAGGCCCTGACGACATATCTAATTTGCACATAAGACGTTATGGCCCATTTGCAGTCCAAGCACTTACTGATATCTTCAACTACTTCTTTCTACACAAGAAAATTCTTAACATCTGGACACAGGCCATCATAATACCAGTCTTAAAATCCAATAAGTCACCCAACTCCCGTTTTTTCTACCTCTCTATATCATTCTGTCATCATAATTCAAACTCTGTGGAAAAATTAGCCAGAACAGTGTCAAAGAAAACATTCCACTCTCATACACTCAGGATGGCTTCAGACTCAAACACAAACACTCTACCGCCACACTACACAAGACATCCTATATGGATTCAACCAACCGCAACCCCCTCCTTCAACAGACATCAACAAAGCATTTGACACTGTCCCCCACACCCCACCTCGACATCAGTGTTAAAAAGTGGTTGGCTAATTTCTTACCAAGTCGTCATGGCAGAGTCATTCACAGTAGCTTCGCCTCTAAAGCACGTTCACTCTACAATGGAGTTTCTAAAGGCACATTTCCTTCTCCAGTTCTGTCTCTTCCTGCAGGACCTCCCATTACCTCAGGCAAACCTTAACTTGAAAGTCCTCTCGTATGCAGTCACATCACAACACTCTGACTCCACAAGTAGCAATAACAAACATGCAACACTATATTACACAATTCAAACAATGGCTCATCTAGAGCAGAATGTCAGAATCTCCATAAAAAAATCAGTCACTAAAAGAATTAAGGCTTTTATCCTTATACAAAATCCCGCTCACATTCTTCCTAGTTATCTTGAATGGACAGTCACTCCCTAAGGACAAAAAACCAACCATTCTGGGCGTCACGTACAATACACACTTGACAGTCATTCCCCTTACCAATAACATCAACGTAGAAACAACACACAAACTAAATGACCTCAGAACACTAATTGGTAGCAGATTTGGACGATGAAAAGAATCTCTCAACAATCTGTTCAAACAGTTCACCTTTTCCTCTTTAAACTCTGGTTTACCTGCCTGCTCTTCCATTCTCTTAAAAGAAAACATAACAGAGTTATGTAGAGCTGTAAACTACCCAAAATAGTGCACCCAGAACAATCACTGGCTGTTTAGCAACCACAAACACTTACCTTCATAATGACACAAAGCTTTATCTTCCCAATACAGTCTCACACTAATATGCTCGGCGCACAGTTCTCTGCAATAGCACTTAATTCACTCTATAACCAACCACCAACCTCCAAGTAGAAATAGAAAGATTGCTTCTGCCTCACACATCAGTAACTTCTATTCATAGATCCTCTCAATCCAAACAGATAGAACACTGACAAAATACATGCAAGCACTAAACAAGTGAAATCCAACTCAGTCTTAAACTCCAACTTTCCAGACATACGCCCATCAAAAACCACACTACCCAGACAAACACGAGTCACACTCATCCACTTACGCTCTGGACATCACCCCTCACTACAACACTACAAACGCCGTTTCAGCATCTCCCAAGACCCTTCATTCCCACTTTGCAACGACCAGAAAAGAAGACACTGAGCACTTACTACTCAACTACCCTGCATCTTCTGCACATAGACGCCACATAACGCTTTACACTATCCGTACCGGAGCCTGGTTCTTACGTGACAGGAAGCCTCTAAGTAATTTAGGATAAAGATTTCATAGGTGAGAGGACTCAGGTAAGGTATATATATATATATATATATATATATATAATATATATTATATATATATACACAACCCAAAGCCAGGTCAACCGGACCCGTCAAGGGACCCTGCAAACGCTAGGCTATGGACTACCCTAGGCTTCGATCTATGCCCATTACAGCCTGCCCATTTGCCAGGGTTACGGTGTCCTGGCTTTGCACAGGTTTGTATGTTCTGGTGTTCTGAGTTTTTGTATATTTATAAGTGTATATTAATATATTATTGATATATATATATATATATATATATATATATATATATATATATATATAATATATATATTTAATCGACTAATATAATACTACCTCAACATAGGTCAGAACTTGGCCTCCAGTATGACTACTAACTCCACTATGCAGGAGCTCTACTGTAGGGTCTCAGTTCGTAGGATGTGGAGCTAGCTAGGCTAATATACTCTACGTCAAATACTACTTGATTATATATTTGTAGTTATATATATATATATAATATATATATATATATATATATATATATATTATATGATACATATTATATTTGAATAGTTTAATAGATGTTGTTCTGTATCAGGGTTGGTTCGTTGATATTGTTGGAATTTTGTGTGAGGTGGTTTATCGAGGGAGTCGAAAGGGAAACAGGTCGGAAAAAAAGGCCATGTGACCCCCGCCCATACGAGTGTATAATGTTGTCCACATGGCAAATATGAGCAAGATACACAGAGCTTCCATGGTTACGCGGAGGATGGCAAATGTGGATTCAACCAATGAAGCACGTCAAGGCTTGTATGAAACAGATTTGACGATCGGCTTCCATCTCACCATCGACGAGTTCAAGGAATACCGATAATAGAATCGTTGTTACCAGTTCGACGTTCTGACAATTGGTTGCCCGCTTTCCCGGTCCTTCAACCTGACATTTCCTCTTGGTCAACTTCTATTCTTCTCATCCATTCCCACAGCGATTTGCAAAACATCCCTCGGTTTTCAGAACACGCGTCCTTTAATGAACATTTGTCTTATAACCGTTCGTTAATCACTCTGAAAAGCTTACTCCACCACCTTGTCTAAAATTCATTTTCCACACCTCTCTTCATTCCTTCACCCATATCATCCCTACTGACTGCGGGAACATACAACCTTTTGGAATAGCTATATCTGTAAATACCAATTTTGCTGTTCGAATCAATGCCGAATAACATTACCCCGTTGAAATGGCTGCCTCCATTAATTTTGGGTTCCCTATCCTAGGGTCCTTATTCCTATAAATTCCCTGTTCATAGGTTCCATCCCATGACAGATCCACCACCAGATATCTAAAACTTGCGCCTTCCCCAGTTTCTGTCCACTGCAAACTCTCAATTGAATTGTGACTCTCGACCCGCTATATAAACCTAGCATCGTATCAAAGGTTAACCTCCGCAGGCGTGTCTTCCAATATACTTTACAAACTCAGTCCCAGTTCTCAGTTTCTACACGAATACCACAGAGTGTACATCAGAGCAAAAGTGACAATCTTGCGATTCCAAATCTTGTTCTTCCAATAAGTATACATCTTGGGGCATTTCCAGACCTGTCTTACTCCAACAACATTCATAACCAATGATTTAGTACCATGGAGACATCAAACGTCTGCCCAAACCTACATTCAAACAATCACTTCCCATTCCCAACTACACCTTAACTCCTGATAAAATTTTACATCATGCTTCTCTAACTTCCTCCTGTATACCAATATTCTTAAACCTCCATCACTAGCTGCATCAAAAACTTTTTCTTCTAGATCTAAATGCGTACATACAAATCCATTTGCTTTTCTAAGTATTTCTCACATACATTCTTCAAAGCAAACACCTGATCCACACATCCTCTACCACTTCTGAAACCGCACTGCTCTTCCCCAATCTGATGCTCTGTACATGCCTTCACCCTCTCAATCAATACCCTCCCATATAATTTACCAGGAATACTCAACAAACTTATACCTCTGTAATTTGAGCACTCACTCTTATCCCCTTTGCCTTTGTACAATGGCACTATGTACGCATTCCGCCAATCCTCAGGCACCTCACCATGAGTCATACATACATTAAATAACCTTACCAACCAGTCAACAATACAGTCACCCCCCTTTTTTAATAAATTCCACTGCAATACCATCCAAACCTGCTGCCTTGCCGGTTCCATCAATGTTATATGGTTGAGAGGCGTGGGCTGTAGATAGAGTTGTGCGGACGAGGGTGGATGCGTTGGAAATGAGATGTTTGAGGACAATATGTGGTGTGAGGTGGTTTGATCGAGTAAGTAATGAAAGGGAAAAGAGATGTGTGGTAATAAAAAGAGTGTTGTTGAGAGCGCAGAAGAGGGTGTATTGAAATGGTTTGGTCACATGGAGAGAATGAGTGAGGAAAGATTGACAAAGAGGATATATGTGTCAGAGGTGGAGGGAATGAGGAGAAGTGGGAGACCAAATTGGAGGTGGAAGGTTGGAGTGAAAAAGATTTTGAGCGATCGGGGCCTGAACATACAGGAGGGTGAAAGGCGTGCAAGGAATAGAGTGAATTGGAACGATGTGGTATACCGGGGTCGACGTTCTGTCAATGGATTGAACCAGGGCATGTGAGGCGTTAACCTGCTTCTGCTCAGTCATCGCTGCATGAAATGTTTGTTCTTATCCTTCACCTTACAGCATTTGCACACTAATGATCAGCCTCAGGTTTTAGAAACTACGGGTCCCTGTCTAATGAAGACATTTGTCTTATAGACGATGGTCATCCTGTTCAATCCAGCTCTCTGAAAAGTTTTATTCTCCACCTTGGTTGGATTCGAACGAATCATTATGATCACACCTCTCTTTTATTCCCTTCAACGCCCATATCATCCTGCTATCTGACGTGGGGAAAACTAGGCCTTCCAACTATGTAGATTAGGAGATTAGCTTACCAATCAAGCTGTTGAATACACGGATAGGAGGAAATAACCCATTACCTGCCGTGAAGCCTGTCTGCCTCCATTACGCTTATTGGGTTCCATTAATCCTATGGGGTTCCTTTATTCCTATAAGATTCCCTGATTCATATAGGAATTCCTTAATCCCACAGAGATCCCAGACCACCATAGTGATTTACGTTGCGCGCTTGACACACACGTCTACTGCCACCTGGCCCAATTTTTATGTGATGGATTTGTGTCTGGATCACCGGCATGTAAAGGGTCACAGAGGTCACAAAGGGTCAGACCCCCAGCGGGCAGGTAGTCATTACATTTATTGTTACACAGTGGGTTCAATCCATGAAGTAAACGATTACCATATGGTAAGTGTACTGTTTAGATGCAAAAAGTGGGTACAATCTTGCGATGTTAGATATCTTGTTATTGACAGTAAGGTGTTATGACATTTCTTGTGGGGATTGTTTAGACCTGTTCCTAAAAGCCTACATTTTTTGTCCGCAGTGGTTTAGTTTGCGTGAAAATGTCTGGCCACAAACTTCACATTTCAAAAGATGAGCATCCCAGATAGCGCCAATAGTACCCATAACCTTGCCTTAGTCTAGGATTTACATCATGCAATCTGCTGATCTCATAACTTCCTCTGTATACACGTTTCACTTCTCACATTTCACTGTGATCAAAAATGTTTCTACTTGTGCTTATCTGTATTTGCCTGTTTACTTGTGTACCTTGTATTTGGGGTCTCTCTCTCTCTCTCTCTCGTTTCATGCAGTTTTTTCTTAATCTTTTATCAGACTAAATAAGCTCTCGAGAATCTGGAATTTTTATATTTGATATCTACCAGAAATGGAAGTGTTATAAGAAATTATAGAACTAAACCTTAGTTCTCAGAGTGAAAATATAACTAATGACTAGAGGAAGAAAAAGCTTTTACAGTTATTTTCGCTTTTGTCGTAATGAAACGATTAAAGCTGCTTTTTATATGCGTTTCCCCATCAAAATATTACTACATGTATAATGGAAAATGAATCTCTCCTGGATTATGCCCCAGCCCGTAGTACATTAATCGGTGTTCATAACGCTAATATGTAGCCAACCAAACTTGTAATCAATGATAGATCTGAAATTTTGTTTCACTCGGGTGTGAAGTTATTTAATGTGTGATAACATTTACAACCACGACCATATTTTCTAATGTGATATCATTTGATATCATTTGATATCTTATGGAGTTATGGTCATATAAATTATAAATCATATTTAACTCTAGGGCTACACACTACTGTTTACGAATACAGCTCACAAGACAAAATGCTGATAACAATAGCTCGATCACAGTAGCTTTACGGATGTAGATGTAGATGATCCAGGGATGTAGATGTAGATGATCCAGAGATGTAGATGTAGATGATCCAGAGATGTAGATGTAGATGATCCAGAGATGTAGATGATCCAGAGATGTAGATGTAGATGATCCAGAGATGTAGATGTAGATGATCCAGAGATGTAGATGTAGATGATCCAGAGATGTAGATGTAGATGATCCAGGGATGTAGATGTAGATGATCCAGGGATGTAGATGTAGATGATCCAGAGATGTAGATGTAGATGATCCAGAGATGTAGATGTAGATGATCTAGAGATGTAGATGTAGATGATCCAGGGATGTAGATGTAGATGATCCAGAGATGTAGATGTAGATGATCCAGAGATGTAGATGTAGATGATCCATAGATGTAGATGTAGATGATCCAGAGATGTAGATGTAGATGATCCAGAGATGTAGATGTAGATGATCCAGAGATTCTTAGCAGTGAGGAAGTTAGTTCGATGAAACCTCCAGATGTATTCACACAGGTATGCATGGGCATATATCATTATGGAGAAGCATCTTTGTAGAAGAAATGACTCGATTTGAATGATGAAGACTGACAAAGTGAGATATGTATTACGACCAACCAGCAAACACATTAATACCCTCACTTTTAACACGCACAGTAGAAATTCTCAGTGCATCAGTCAGGTCCCATTCCACTGGTAAACACATCTTCTCCCTCGCGACCCAGAGTCACTCAGCGCTACTGTCATGGCGTCCCCAGCCGCAGCCCACACGCCAAGTTAAACCATCACACACCATCTCTCTCCTTCACTTTCAAACCGCGAACTGTAGGTAGGTACTCAGCACTACTGTCAGATCCCATCCCTCACGCTACGTTTTCTTTTCGTTTTTTTTAGGGGTGAAGATCATTTTTTTTTTTTTTTGTTCTCTCACATTAGAGTACCAGAAGGTTTCCTGACTCTCCAGAAAAATAGGAGTACTGATATGGTGGGATCCGGGACGGTGATTAGTGGCTTAGTAAAGACGGTGAGGGTGGCTACCTGGCTCAACCATCAGGGGTAGGTCCTTCATCTTCATCAGTGTCTTCATCTTATCCTCACAACACTTTTTCTTTCTCTCCCTATTCTCCCCTCCTCCTCCACCTCCATCTTTATTCCTGTATGGCTGTTATCTACCTTGATTTTGTGCTTATTTTCGTTGTTTTCCATTTTATTGTTTCTTCTTCATGATGATGATAATGATGATTATCATCATCATCATTATCATTATCATCATCATCATCATCATCATCTTCTTCCTCTTCTTCTTCTTCTTCTTCTTCTTCTTCTTCTTCTTCTTCTTCGTCTTTCATTCTCTTCCTTTTTATTCTTCAGAAATTCTTTTTTCCCACCCTTATCTGACTCTCCATTTACATCTCTCTAGTTACCAATACTTTCATCATACTTGTTGATTATAACACACACGAACTCAAGCAGGTTTGTCAGACATGAGCTATTTCCAGAGAAAAAAACATTCTGAGAGACGTTTATTAGGTCCTCTAACTGGTTTACAGTGATGGTTTTCATAACCTTTCCAATAAGATACATTAAGTTTATTAGGTCCTCTACCTGGTTTACAGTGATGGTTTTCATAACCTTCCCAAGATGATACATTAAGTTGACTGCAGGATAAATTACAAGCAGTAACTTATTCTTTCACTATCAGTGTTACACTGGCAAACGTTCATCCATCTGGAACTTTGTCCGGAGCAAGTGACTCATTGAAAATGATAGTCAAGGGCTTCATTGTCTCATGGTTTACTGTTTCATTCATTTTCATTTCGTTTGTTTGTGATAGTATGGCTGCAACTTTTACGTCAGTTTGTTGCAGAACATTGAAACAGGATTCGGGACATGAGTTGTGTCGTCGCCGGAAGTACAGATGCAAATAAGTTATTTAAGAATTTCGATGGCATCGTTATCATAGACCAGGTCACTGATCACCGTAATTAATGGACTAATTGACAGGATAATGGCCCTCTTGCTGCTAATATAACTATAAAACTCCTTGGTTTTTTTTTTTTTCATTTTCGGCAATATGATCTTCATATCGACGTTAAATTTTTTCCTGTGTAAGTTTATATAATAACTTAATCATATTGGTGATTGTGTTTGAGTTCCTTATGAGCTACTTCCTCAGACAACAGCCATTTCTTTATTCATCGTTCCAATACCATGGAAGGTTTGACTGAAGTTGATCCAAGCTACGTTCATTATCTTTTCATCGGCATATCATGTCGAGAGCAATATGAAGACCATTAGAATATTTCGACATTTAAAATCGGGTATTTTTTGGCGACTGTCACGTTGACCAACATTACATACAGTGTTGAAAGTGATCTCAGAAGTAATTTGCCCGTGATGACTTGTGACAAACGGAATCTTCATCTGTGGTTAGTATTAAATGTAATGTATTCTCGTCGCGTGTGTGTTGACCTCGCTACTACTACTTCGATTAGAACCCTATCAGGCAAATTTAGGTGGAGTCACACGCCCGGAGCTACAAGAAAGGGATTCCTACACTTAGATGCCGGTATGTTAGAATCTACCCAGATAGGTCATGTTCATCACAAGTTTTTACCAACCGATCGTAAAATCTTTCGTCTACCTGTGGTGTCTGTGCGGGGGTCTATAAATTGTTATTGTTTTCGAAGTTTATCATTAATTTCCACAAGAATGAAGTTGACCCTCACAACGACTAAAACATTTTTCAGTACCGGACTTAGCCGGAAATGGGGTTGCATCAGGGAAAAAAATTATTAAGAAGGAGGGGCACAGACAGGTGTAAGTCTTCGATTTCTGGACTGATAGCGGGATATGTTGTCGCCAGAGATGAAAGGTTAATGAAGGAAGAATTAGCAGCTTCATCGTTACTAGACCATATAGACATTCCAAATGTAATGTCTGAAGTGAAGGAAACAAAGAACGTTGGAGGATGTTTTGAAGACATTAAGTGTCATCTGGTCATGATTACATACATCATGGAGTCCTGTAGACAAGAGGTACTATCTTTATCCTGGTAAGAAAATTAGTAACAAGAGGAAATGGAACAGAGTTATATATGAGAGTCGTTAACGGGGGGAACATGGAGAAAACCTAAAAAATATAGAAGTCGAAAAACGAGAGACAGCTCACACTTCTTCTCACGATGTATTTCGTAATTTAAAGAGGAAAGACAACATGCCTCCCGACAATGTACTTAAAAGTAAAGAGAAACAAGAATCAACACGTACACCTCAATATATAGAAGTCACATAACGGGAAACAACACACATTCCTCACAATATAGGTACAAGTCAGAAAGCAAGACATCGCGCACTCCTCACATCGTTTTCTGCAACAACATGGCAATTAGAAAGAGTGATCCTGTAATACACGTGACTGACCACGTGGAAGGGACATTAACATAAAGGATATTTGATTGTGGAAATTATGCATTACTAGAAACAGCTCATTTGAGAGCATGATTTGGAAAATGGAGTTTCATAGCCATACTATGATTCACTGAACAGATGTGGCACCTGGGTATTTATGAGGGAACGGAGGAGGAGGAGGGGGTAAGAGGGAGTGAAATGAGAGGAGAATTGTGGGGTTGTGGGGTTGTGGGGAGGACGTAGGATGATGTAACGAAATCTTCATCCACTGATGACAGTAAGGTTGTGAAGGCGATAGTTTTACAATGATAAGGATAATGACTGTATCAGTAACGATAATCCTTATCGTACAACAGAGAACATGTACCACCGTTGATAGATGTAATTGTCTATCATCCGCCGTGGTAGTTACCCAGTGTTCAGTGATTCTTTTCTGAAGGAAGTTGCCATCAGCAAGAGGGGACGAGGTGGGGTCATACCCAGGCTACAGCCAGGTCGTGTATCCCTGATATCCACATCAGTAATAAGAGGATCAGATTAAAACTATAATATTCTTTTTTTCAATCCCACTATTTTTCTAGAACAACTAATATTCAAAGCATTTTAACGCTTTATCTGCATGACTGATGAAGAATCATGAAAGTTATTTGTTCATATTTTGTGTAGTTTTGTTAATTCTCTGAAAGTTGACGTGATTAGCTTGATGCATTCATGTTGATGCTCGGTGCCATTATTTACAGAGCCATGGATCATATACACATGTGAATTACCTCACATAACATAACGTTTCAGTCCATCTGCGACCCTCGTCTGGCGTGAGGACATGTGAGTGACTACTGTGGCTGGAGGGGGTAGATGGGGAGCTGTGGAAGGATTGCGGGGGAAGTGGAGGGGGCGAGGTATGTGTGTGTGTGTGTGTGTGTGTGTGTGTGTGTGTCCGTTTGCATGCGGGTGTGTTTGTATGTGGAAAAGGCAAAGAAGACGACACTTTAGAAAGTTGAAGCTGCATAGATGTGTGACCCGGTAAGAAAAATAACGTGATGAGAGAGAGGGAAGGGGAGATAGATAGATAGATAGATAGATAGATAGAGAGAGAGAGAGAGAGAGAGAGAGAGAGAGAGAGAGAGAGAGAGAGAGAGAGAGAGAGAGAGAGAGAGAGAGAGTTCAATACAACAGTGAGGGGGTCAGAGTTAATGAGATTTTAACTTAGTTTGTGGGAAAACGGATTTCAACGTGTGAAGTTTACAATGAGGTTATATGTAATACTACAATGATATTAGTTAGGTTCTACATAACTCCGAATATCCAACCACCCTTGTCATTAATTATGTTGTCAATCAATGTGGGACTTTCAATCCATTTAGATATGGCTGTGAGGCATGAAAACTCAGGGGACTTCCATGCTAACCTGGGACGTACGTAGCCTCGGGATGAGGGACAGTGGAAAGGTGACGAGAGAAATTACCCACACAACCGTTGGGTCCACCGGTACCAGGAGGAGGGTTCTCTTAACGCTAAGCCACGTAGTGAGAGACGACAGGTCACCACGCGTGAGTAGGTCACACGACTGGACACCACACACGAGCAGCCAGAGTTGTCTGCATTTCAGGTCACTCAGGATCTGCAGGTTCCTTGCTGTCCACGAGCCACGAGACTTTCCATCCATGGAAACACCATCCATTGTTACATGACGGCTAACATAGAACAACTGTCTCAAGCATGAAAAAATTCCACTCTTGCTTTTGTTCTCCAATATCTTGCAGCGGACCCAAGTCTCTAGAACACGGTTATATTTACAGATGAGAAGTGCTTCTCATCAGATAACTTAGAGACAAGAATGTGCTGGAGACCAGTCAACATTCGCTTATAAATGCTTCACACATCCAAGACAAAGCCAAGAGTGGTGGGGATGAGCGCAGATTTCTGGGGCTGGTTGTGGGCTTTTGGACCTGAGGAGCTAGTGAAAAATGGAAGATTCATAGGTCAAGAATAGTTTTTTAGTGGTAGCATCTTTGCTGTCAGTGCGAGCCATGGCACTATCTCATCCACACCCCAGTACAACTGTGCCAGATAAGACTTCCATCCACACGAGCGATGTGGTGAAGGCCTGGCTCTCTCGACGTCCGGGAGTGGAGGTCCTCGACTGGCCCTCTAAACCTTATGATATGAACGCGACCATGAAGTTATGGGCCATCATGTGCGGCAGGTGGGGTGTGGGTGATGACGACAGTTGCGACACCACTGAATGAAAGGTCCGGGAGTTGTGGTAATCAGTGAGGCGGCGACCTAACATCTGCCTCAACTTCAGTGGAATCCCATCCCACCAGAACTAGTGAAGTGGTGGACGCTGAGGGAACTGGAGCTTGTATTGAAAGTCAAGTCTCACAGTCACTTCTCTACCATAAGATTATGTTTACGTTTTGCATGTCACGATATAACCTAGGCAGTCATCAATGCACAAGTGTGTAAATTGAGTAAATCTATAGCCAACAATGAGAACAAGCTTATTGTGTTTTGTTTCTTAAAGATTATAGAATGTATAAAATAACGACTAATTCATTTCCAGACGGTAAACGCATCCTAATGTAATTCAGTATAGATGTCAATTTTGTACTTTCATTTATTAGTTCAATTACAATGATTGCATACAATTACAATGATGTGAATACTATAATTCCATTTTCCACCCTAACCCCACCCCCCCCTCCCCCTGCAATTATGCCTACAGTTGAAAACATATCCAACAATCGGTAGCAACTTATTAAACGTTTTGTAGTTGTTCATGTTTGACAACTTCATATATCAGTGAGTGATAGTCTGATCCAGTTTCTTATATACGAGAATATCAGTTTCAGTAATGGCATTGTAGAGCGTGGAATAAACCCCAAACATTACGAAAAGATTATATATGTATATACATACATATATATATATATATATATATATATATATATATATATATATATATATATATATATATATATATATATATATATATTATTTTATTATACTTAATCGCTGTTTCCCGCGTCAGTCGAAGAATGGCCCAGCCACTCATATACACATATATATATATATATATACATAAACGCCAATACACGCACGTATACACACATAAACATTTCAAGTTATACATACATATACATACACAGACATGTACATATTCACATGTACATATTCATACTTGCTGCTTTCATCCCATCCCGTCGCCACCCCTCCACACAGGAAACAGCATTCCCAGCGAGGTAGCGCCAGGAAAAGAGAAAAAGTCCACATTCGTTCACACTCAGTCTCTGGCTGTCATCTGTAATCCACCGAAACCACATCTCCCTTTCCAAATCCGGGCCCAACAGACCTTTCCATGGTTCACCTCAGACGCTTCGCATGCCCTGGTTCAGTCCATTGACAACATCTCGACACCGGTATACCACATCTTTCCAATCCACTCTATTCCTTGCACGCCTTCCAGTTTGGTCTCCCGCTTCTCCTTCTTCCCTCCACATCTGACGCATATATCCTCTTTTTCGATCTTTCCCCCACTCATTCTTACCATGTGTCCAAACCATTTCAACATACCCTCTTCTGCTCTCTCAACCACACTCTTCATTACCACACATCTCTCTAACCCTTTCATTGCTTACTCGATCGAACCACCTCACACTACATATTGTCCTCAAACATTTCATTTCCAGCACATCCGTCCTCCTTCTCACAACCCTATCTATAGCCCATACCTCGCTACCATATGATATGTTGGAACCACTATTCCTTCAAACATACCCATTTTTGCTCTCCGAGATAACGTTCTCGCCTTCCACACACTTTTCAACGCTTTCAGAACCTTCGCCCCCTCCCCCACCCTGTGACTCACTTCCGCTTCCATGGTTCCATCCGCTGCCAAATATACTCCCAGATATCTAAAACACTTCACTTCCTTCAGTTTTTCTCCATTCAAACTTACCTCCCAATAAACTTGCCCCTCAACCTTGCTGAACTTAATAATCTTGCTCTTATTCACATTTACTCTCATCTTTTTCCTTTCACACACTTTGCTAAATTCACTCACCAACCTCTGCTAGCTTCTCACCCGAATCACCCACCAGCGCTGTCTCATCAGCGAACAACAACTGACTCACTTCCCAAGCCCTCTCATCCAGGACTGCCTGCATACTTGCCCCTCTCTCCAAAATTCTTGCATTCACTTCCCTAAACACCCCATCCATAAACAAATTAAATAACCATGGAGTCATCACACACCCCTGCCGCAAACCGACATTCACTGGGATCCAATCACTTTCAACCCTTCCTACTCGTACACATGCCTTATATTCTTGGTAAAAACTTCACTGCTTCTGGCAACTTACATTCCACACCATATAATATTAAAACCTTCCACAAAGCATCTCTGTCAACCCTATCATATGCCTTCTCCAGATCCATAAATGCTACATACAAATCCATCTATTTTTCTAAGAATTTCTCACATACATTCTTCAAAGCAAACACTTGATCCACATATCCTCTAGCACTTCTGAAACCACACTGCTCTTCCCCAGTCTGATGCTCTGTACATGCCTTTACCCTCTCATTCAATACCTCCCATATAATTTCTCAGGAATACTCAACAAGATTATGTCTCTGTAATTTGAGCACTCACCTTTATCCCCTTTGCCTTTGTACAAAGGCACTCTGCATGCATTCCTCCAGTCCTCAGGCACTTCACCATGATCCACACATGCATTGAACATCCTTACCAACCAATCAACAACACGATCACCCCCTTTTTTAATATATTCCACTGCAATACTCTCCAGACCTGCCACCTTGCTAATTTGCATCTTCCGCAAAGCTTTCACTACCTCTTCTCTGTTTACCAAACCATTCTCCCTGACCCCTCTTACTTCGCACACTAACCCGACCAAAACACCCTGTATCTGCCACTGTATCATCAAATACATTCAGCAAATTCAAAATACTCACTCCATCTTCTCACTTCATCACTACTTGTCAATACCTCCCTATTCGCCCCTCCTCACCTATGTTCCCATTTGTTCTCTTGTCTTACGCACGTTATTTACCTCCTTCCAAAACATCTCTATATTCTCCTTAAAATTTAATGATACTCTCTCACCCCAACTCTAATTTGCCCTCTTTTTCACCTCTTGCACCTTTTTCTCGACCTCCTGCCGCTTTCTTATATACATTTCCAAGTCATTTGCACTACTTCCCTTCAAAACTCGTCCAAACGCCTTTCTCTTCTTTTTCACTAATAACCTTACTTCTTCATCCCACCACTCCCTACCCCTTCTAATCTGCCCACCTCCCACCTTTCTCATGCCGCATGCATCTTTTGCGCAAGCTATCACTGCTTCCCTAGATACATTCCATTCCTCCCCCACTCCCCTCACGTCATTTTCTCTCACCTTTTTCCATTCTGCACTCAATCTCTCCTGGTACTTCCTCACTCAAGTCTTCTTTCGAAGCTCACTTACTCTCACCGCTGTCTTCTCCCCAACATTCTCTCTTCTTTTAAGAAAACCTCTACAGATCTTCACCACCTCCACAAGATAGTGATTAGACATCCCTCCAGCTGCCCCTCTCTGAGCATTTACATCCAAAAGTCTCTCTTTTACGTACCTATCAATTAACACATAATTGAATAACATCCTTTGACCATCTCTCCTACTCACATATGTATACTTATGTATATCTCTTTTTAAACCAGGTATTCTCCATGACCAGTCCTTTTTCAGCACAAAAGTTCACAAGCTCTTCACCATTTCCACTGACAACACTGAACACCCCATGTACACCAATTATACCCCAACTACCACATTACTCACCTTCGCATTTAAATCACTCATCACTACAACTCGTGCATCAAAGCTGCTAACGCACTCACTCGGCTGCTCCCATAACACTTGCCTCTCATGATCTTTCTTCTCATGCCTAGGTGCATAGGCACCAATAATCGCCCATCTCTCTCCATCCACTTTCAGTTTTACACACATCAATCAATAATTTACTTTCTTACACTCTATCACATACTCCCACAACTCCTGCTTCAGAAGTGCTACTCCTTCCTTTGCTCTTGTCCTCTCACCAACCCCTGACTTTACTCCCAAGGCATTCCCAAACCACTCTTCCCCTTTACCCTTGAGCTTCGTTACGCTCAGAGCCAAAACATCCAGGTTCCTTTCTTCAAACATACTACCTATCTCTCGTTTTTTCTCATCTTGGTTACATCCACAGACATTCAGACACCCCAGAGGAGGTTGAGCGCTCCCGCTTGACTCCTTCTGTTTCCCCTTTTAGAAATTTGAATACAAGTAGGGGGCGGGGTACCAGTCCCCCCGCTCCCACTCCCTTTAGTAGCCTTCTACGACAGCAGGGAATACATGGGAAACATTCTTTCTCCTTTATCCCCAGGGATAGAAAAAATATTTAGTTATTTATGTATTATACTTAACCGCCATTTCCCGCATCAGCGGGGTAGCGCAAGGAAACATAAGGAATGGCCCAACCCACCCACGTACACATGTATATACATAAACGCCCATACACGCTCATATATATACATTTCAACGTATACATACATATACATACACAGACGTATGCGTACATACACATGTACATATTCATACTTACTGCCTTCATCCATTTTCGTCGCCACCGTTCCACACACGAAATAGTATCCCCCTCCCTCACGTCTCCAGCGGGGCAGCGCCAGGAACAGACAAAAATGGCTACATTCGTTCACACTCAATCTCTAGCTGTCATGTGTAATGCACCGAAACCACAGCTCTTTTTTCACATCCAGGCCCCACATACCTTTCCATGGTTTACTAGAGACAATTCACATGCCCCGGTTCAATCTATTGATAGCACGTTGACCCCGGTGTACCACATCGTTCCAATTCACTCTGTTCCTTGCACGGCTTTCACGCTTCTGTATGTCCAGGCCCCGATCACTCAAAATCTTTTTCACTCCATCCTTTTATCTCCAATTTGGTCTCCCGCTTTTCCTTGTTCCCTCCACCTCTGATACATATATCCTTTTTTTCAATCTTTCCCCACTCATTCTCTCCATTTGTCCAAACCATTTCAACACACCCTCTTCTGCTATCTCAACAATACTCTTTTTATTACCACACATCTCTCTTACCCTTTCGTTACTTACTCGGATCAAACCACCTCACACCACATATTGTCCTCAAACATTTCATTTCCAACACATCCACCCTCATCCGCACAACCATATCTATAGCCCATGCCTCGCAACCATATAACATTGTTGGAACCACTGTTCCTTAAAGCATACCCATTTTTACTCTCCCAGAACCTTCGCTCCCTCCCCCACCCTGTGACACACTTCCGCTTCCATGGTTCCATCTGCTGCTAAGTCCACTCCAGATGTCTGAAACACATCACTTTTTCCAGTTTTCTCCATTCAAACTTACCTCCCAATAACTTGTGTTTCATCCCTACTGAACCTAATAACATTGTTCTTATTCACATTTACTCTCAATTTTCTTCTTTCACACACTTTACCAAACTCATTCACCAACGTCTGCAGTTTTTCACCCGAATCGGCCACCGGTGCTGTATCATCAGCGAATAGCAACTGACTCACTTCCCAAGCCCTCTCATCCACACCAGACTGCATGCTTGTCCCTCTCTCCAAAACCCTTGCATTCACCTCCCTAACCACCCGATCCATAAACAAATTAAACAACCATGAAGACATCACGCACCTCTGCAACAAACCGACATTCACTGGAAACCAATCCCTCTCTTCTCTTCCTACTCGTACACATGCCTTACATCCTTGGCAAAAACTTTTCACTAATTCTAGCAACTTACCTCACACACGATATAGAATTAAAGCCTTCCACAAAGCATCTCTATCAAATCTATCATATGCATTCTCGAGATCCATAAATGCTACAAATAAATCCATCTGTTTTTCTAAGTATTTATCACATATATTCTTCAAAGCAAACACCTGATCCACACATCCTCTACCACTTCTGAAACCACACCGCTCTTCCCCAATCTGATGCTCTGTACACGCCTTTACCCTCTCAATTAATACCCTCCCATATAATTTACCAGGAATACTCAACAAACTTATACCTCTGTAATTTGAACGCTCAACTTTATCCGCTTTTCCTTTGTACAATGGCACTATGCATGCATTTCGCCAGTCCTCAGGCACTTCACCATGAACCATACATACATTGAATATCCTTACAAACCGGTCAACAACACAGTCACCCCCTTTTTAATAAATTCCACTGCAATACCATACTATATATATATATATATATATATATATATATATATATATATATATATATATATATATATATATGTATATATATATATATATATTATATTATTTCTATATTTTGCTTCGTCGTTATCTCCCGCGTTAGCGAGGTAGCGCAAGGAAACAGACGAAAGAATGGCCCAACCCACCCACATACACATGTATATACATACACGTCCACACACGCAAATATACATACCTGTACATCTCAACGTATACATAAATATACACACACAGACATATACATATATACACATGTACATAATTCATACTGTCTGCCTTTATTTATTCCCATCGCCACCCCTCCACACATGAAATAACAACCCCCTCCCACTCATGTGCGCGAGGTAGCGCTAGGAAAAGACAACAAAGGCCAATCATTCGTTCACACTCAGTCTCTAGCTGTCATGTAATAATACATCGAAACCACACCTCCCTTTCCACATCCAGGCCCCACACAACTTTCCATGGTTTACCCCAGACGCTTCACATGCCCTGGTTCAATCCATTGACAGTACGTCGACCCCGGTATACCACATCGTTCCAATTCACTCTATTCCCTGCACGCCTTTCACCCTCCTGCATGTTCAGGCCCCGATCACTCAAAATCTTTTTCACTCCATCTTTCCATCTCCAATTTGGTCTCCCACTTCTCGTTCCCTCCACCTCTGACACATATATCCTCTTGGTCAATCTTTCCTCACTCATTCTCTCCATGTGACCAAAACATTCAAAACACCCTCTTCTGCTCTCTCAACCACAATCTTTTCATTCCCACACATCTCTTACCCTTTCATTACTTACTCGATCAAACCACCTCACACCACGTATTGTCCTCAAACATCTCATTTCCAGCACATCCATCCTGCTCTGCACAACTGTATCTATAGCCCACGCCTCGCAACCATATAACATTGTTGGAACCACTATTCCTTCAAACATACCCACTTTTGCTTTCCGAGATAATGTTCTCGACTTCCACACATTCTTCAGCGCTCCCAGAATTATTCGCCCCCTCCCACACTCTATGATTCACTCCCCCTTCCATGGTTCCATCCGCTGCCAAATCCACTCCCAGATATCTAAAACACTTTACTTCCTCCAGTTTTTCTCCATTCAAACTTATCTCCCAATTGACTTGCCCCTCAACCCTACTGTACCTAATAGCCTTGCTCTTATTCACATTTACTCTGAGCTTTCTTCTTTCTCACACTTTACCAAACTCAGTCACCAGCTTCTGCAGTTCCTCACACGAATCAGCCACCTGCGCTGTATCATCAGCGAACAACAACTGACTCACTTCCCAAGCTGTCTCAGCCACAACAGACTGCATTCTTGCCCCTCTTTCCAAACTCTTGCATTCACCTCCTAAACAACCCCATCCATAAACTAATTAAACAACCATGGAGACATCGCACACCCCTGCCGCAAACCTACATTCACTGAAAACCAATCACTTTCCTCTATTCCTACACGTTCACATATCTTACATCCTCGATAAAAAGCTTTTCACTGCTTCTAACAACTTGCCTCCCACACCATATATTCTTGGTACCTTCAGAGAGCATCTCTATCATATGCCTTCTCCAGATCCATGAATACTACATACAAATCCACTTCCTTTTTTAAGTATTTCTCACATACATTTTTCAAAGCAAACACCTGATCCACACATCCCTACCACTTCTGAAACCTCACTGCTCTTCCCCAATCTGATGCTCTGTACATGCCTTCACCCTCTCAATCAATACCCTCCCATATAATTTACCAGGAATACTCAACAAACTTATACCTCTGTAATTTGAGCACTCACTCTTATCCCCTTTGCCTTTGTACAATGGCACTATGCAAGCATTCCGCCAATCCTCAGGCACCTCACCATGAGTCACACATACATTAAATAACCTTACCAACCAGTCAACAATACAGCCACCCCCTTTTTTAATGAATTCCACTGCAATACCATCCAAACCCACTACCTTCCCGGCTTTCAACTTCCGCAGAGCTTTTACTACCTCTTCTCTGTTTACCAAATCATTATCCCTAACCCTCTCACTTTGCACACCACCTCACCAAAACACCCTATATCTGCCACTCTATCATCAAACTCATTCAACAAACCTTGAAAATACTCATTCCATCTCCTTCTCACATCACCACTACTTGTTATCACCTTCCCATTAGCCCCTTTCACTGAAGTTCCCATTTGTTCCCTTGTCTTACGCTCTTTATTTACCTCCTTCCAAAGCATCTTTTTATTCTCCCTAAAATTTAATGATACTCTCTCACCCCAACTCTCATTTGCTCTCTTTTTCACCTCTTGTACCTTTCTCTTGACCTCCTGCCTGTTTCTTTTATACATCTCCCAATCATTTGCATTATCTCCCTGCAAAAATCGTCCAAATGCCTCTCTCTTCTCTTTCGCTGATAATCTAACTTCTTCATCCCACTACTCACTACCCTTTCTAATCTGCCCACCTCCCACGCTTCTCATGCCACAAGCATCTTTTGCGCAGGCTATCACTGCTTCGCTAAATACATCCCATTCCTCCCCCACTCCCCTTACCTCCTTTGTTATCACCTTTTTCCATTCTGTACTCAGTCTCTCCTGGTACTTCCTCACACAAGTCTCCTTCTCAAGCTCACTTACTCTTATCACTCTTTTCACCCCAACATTCTCTCTTCTTTTCTGAAAACCTCTACAAATCTTCACCTTCGCCTCCTCAAGATAATGATCAGACATCCCTCCAGTTGCACCTCTCAGCACATTAACATCCAAAATTCTCTCTTTCGCGCACCTATCAATTAACACTTAATCCAATAATGATCTCTGGCCACCTCTCCTACTTACATACGTATACTTATGTATCTCTCTTTTTAAAGAGGGTATTCCCAATCACCAGTCCTTTTTCAGCACATAAATCTAGAAGCTCTTCACCATTTCCATTTACAACACTGAACACCCCATGTACACCAATTATTCCCTCAACTGCCACATTAATCACCTTTACATTCAAATCACCTATCACTATAACCCGGTCTCTTGCATGAAAACTACTAACACACTCATATGCTCTCAGAACACTTGCTTCTCATGATCTTTCTTCTCATGCCCAAGTGCATATGCTCCAATAATCACCCATCTCTCTCCATCCACTTTCAGTTTTAACCATATCAATCTAGAATTATATATATATATATATATATATATATATTTTTATTATTTACTTTTTTTATTTTGCTTTGTCGCTGTCTCCCGCATTTGCGAGGTAGCGCAAGGAAACAGAAGAAAGAAATGGCCCAACCCACCCCCATACACATGTATATACACACACGTCCACACACGCAAATAAACGTACCTATACATCTCAATGTATACTTATATATACACACACAGACACATACATATATACCCATGCACACAATTCACACTGTCTGCCTTTATTCATTCCCATCGCCACCTCGCCACACATGGAATACCATCCCCCTCCCCCCTCATGTGTGCGAGGTAGCGCTAGGAAAAGATAACAAAGGCCCCATTCGTTCACACTCAGTCTCCAGCTGTGATGCAATAATGCCCGAAACCACAGCTCCCTTTCCACATCCAGGCCCCACACAACTTTCCATGGTTTACCCCAGACGCTTCACATGCCCTGATTCAATCCACTGACAGCACGTCAACCCCGGTATACTACATCGATCCAATTCACTCTATTCCTTGCCCGCCTTTCACCCTCCTGCATGTTCAGGCCCCGATCACTCAAAATCTTTTTCACTCCATCTTTCCACCTCCAATTTGGTCTCCCACTTCTCCTCGTTCCCTCCACCTCCGATACATATATCCTCTTGGTCAATCTTTCCTCACTCATTCTCTCCATGTGCCCAAACCATTTCAAAACACCCTCTTCTGCTCTCTCAACCACGCTCTTTTTATTTCCACACATCTCTCTTACCCTTACATTACTTACTTGATCAAACCACCTCACACCACACATTGTCCTCAAACATCTCATTTCCAGCACATCCACCCTCCTGCGCACAACTCTATCCATAGCCCACGCCTCGCAACCATACAACATTGTTGGAACCACTATTCCTTCAAACATACCCATTTTTGCTTTCCGAGATAATGTTCTCGACTTCCACACATTCTTCAAGGCTCCCAGGATTTTCGCCCCCTCCCCCACCCTATGATCCACTTCCGCTTCCATGGTTCCACCCGCTGCTAGATCCACTCCCAGATATCTAAAACACTTTACTTCCTCCAGTTTTTCTCCATTCAAACTTACCTCCCAATTGACTTGACCCTCAACCCTACTGTACCTAATAACCTTGCTCTTATTCACATTTATTCTTAACTTTCTTCTTTCGCACACTTTACCAAACTCAGTCACCAGCTTCTGCAGTTTCTCACATGAATCAGCCACCAGCGGTGTATCATCAGCGAACAACAACTGACTCACTTCCCAAGCTCTCTAATCCACAAAAGACTTCATACTTGCTCCTCTTTCCAAAACTCTTGCATTCACCTCCCTAACAACCCCATCCATAAACAAATTAAACAACCATGGAGACATCACACACCCCTGCCGCAAACCTACATTCACTGAGAACCAATCACTTTCCTCTCTTCCTACTCGTACACAGAGCATCTCTATCAACTCTATCATATGCCTTCTCCAGATCCATAAATGCTACATACAAATCCATTTGCTTTTCTAAGTGTTTCTCACATACATTCTTCAAAGCAAACACCTGATCCACACATCCTCTACCACTTCTGAAACCACACTGCTCCTCCCCAATCTGATGCTCTGTACATGCCTTCACCCTTTCAATCAATACCCTCCCATATAATTTACCTGGAATACTCAACAAACTTATACCTCTGTAATTTGAGCACTCACTCTTATCCCCTTTGCCTTTGTACAATGGCACTATGCACGCATTCCGCCAATCCTCAGGCACCTCACCATGAGTCATACATACATTAAATAACCTTACCAACCAGTCAACAATACAGTCACCCCCTTTTTTAATAAATTCCACTGCAATACCATCCAAACCTGCTGCCTTGCCGGCATATATATATATATATATATATATATATATATATATATATATATATATATATATATATATATATATATATATATATGTTGATAGAGATGCTCTGTGGAAGGTATTAAGAATATATGGTGTGGGAGGCAAGTTGTTAGAAGCAGTGAAAAGCTTTTATCGAGGATGTAAGGCATGTGTACGTGTAGGAATAGAGGAAAGTGATTGGTTCTCAGTGAATGTAGGTTTGCGGCAGGGGTGTGTGATGTCTCCATGGTTGTTTAATTTGTTTATGGATGGGTTTGTTAGGGAGGTGAATGCAAGAGTTTTGGAAAGAGGGGCAAGTATGAAGTGTGTTGTGGATGAGAGAGCTTGGGAAGTGAGTCAGTTGTTGTTCGCTGATGATACAGCGCTGGTGGCTGATTCATGTGAGAAACTGCAGAAGCTGGTGACTGAGTTTGGTAAAGTGTATGAAAGAAGAAAGTTAAGAGTAAATGTGAATAAGAGCAAGGTAATTAGGTTCAATAGGGTTGAGGGTCAAGTCAAATTGGGAGGTAAGTTTGAATGGAGAAAAACTGGAGGAAGTAAAGTGTTTTAGATATCTGGGAGTGAATCTGGCAGCGGATGGAACCATGGAAGCGGAAGTGGATCATTGGGTGGGGGAGGGGGCGAAAATCCTGGGAGCCTTGAAGAATGTGTGGAAGTCGAGAACATTATCTCCGAAAGCAAAAATGGGTATGTTTGAAGGAATAGTGGTTCCAACAATGTTGTATGGTTGCGAGGCGTGGGCTATGGATAGAGTTGTGCGCAGGAGGATGGATGTGCTTGAAATGAGATGTTTGAGGACAATGTCTGGTGTGAGGTGGTTTGATCGAGTAAGTAACGTAAGGGTAAGAGAGATGTGTGGAAATAAAAAGAGCGTGGTTGAGAGAGCAGAAGAGGGTGTTTTGAAATGGTTTGGGCACATGGAGAGAATGAGTGAGGAAAGACTGACCAAGAGGATATATGTGTCGGAGGTGGAGGGAACGAGGAGAAGTGGGAGACCAAATTGGAGGTGGAAAGATGGAGTGAAAAAGATTTTATGTGATCGGGGACTGAACATGCAGGAGGGTGAAAGGAGGGCAAGGAATAGAGTGAATTGGATCGATGTGGTATACCGGGGTTGACGTGCTGTCAGTGGATTGAATCAGGGCAAGTGAAGCGTCTGAAGTAAACCATGGAAAGCTGTGTAGGTATGTATATTTTCGTGTGTGGACGTATGTATATACATGTGTTTGGGGGTGGGTTGGACCATTTCTTTCGTCTGTTTCCTTGCGGTACCTCGCAAACGCGGGAGACAGCGACAAAGCAAAAAAAAAAAAAAAAAAAAAAAAAGAAATATATATATATATATATATATATATATATATATATATATATATATATATATATATATATATATATATATATATATGTGTGTGTGTGTGTGTGTGTGTGTGTGTGTGTGTGTGTGTGTGTGTTTAATTAGAGGCCCAGCCGATTATTGAGAAGTTTGAAATATTACATATAGATATATACCATTCGTAACTCTATATCCCTACTTTAAAACCTTTCACGTGAATTGAGTATTACGTAGCCACTAATCAGTAACTTATTTAGTGTTGCTGCTACAGCTTCGTATGTGTGTCCTCAGCCGTACATATGAGATTATCGTTATTGAACTTTCATTATCTATATTATTATAAACCATCGCCATCAGTCTTAACGTTATCAGTATGTGGAATCTTCGTAACGTCGTTTTCCATCGGAAACAACCTTGTTCTCACTTCACCCTCCCCCCATCTCCCTGCGTATTCCGTCCCCCAAACACATACACCAGTGCGACATCTGTTGATGCAAAAAGGTACTTCCTTCTGCTGCTTCGTTGTTCGAACCTCACATTTTCCGGTGTCACATTGAGGCTTGGTGTGTCGGGGTACAGGTTGGGTTCCTGGCTGTCAGGTTCGCTAATGGTTGACGTTGTAACGATGGAGTCCTGTAAAGATGATGACATTCTGCTTCGAGCAGGTCAGTGTTCTACAGCAATTGCATGATGAAGTGTTGCATATTTATAATTGCTTATGTAGTGCTAGGATTCTGTGATGTAAGTGTGAGGTTGTTCGTATACCGGGGGAAGTGCGCTCTGTTGCCTGAATTGGCGGGGGTGGAGGGTTGTAGGGATATGAAGCAGTCAGGGGAAACCACAGAAATGTGTGGGGGGGGGCCTCAGTTGTGGATAGAGGGCCCTGATTTCGGTGCATCAGACCTGAAAGTTAGTGAGTGGATGTGAGCGACTGAGGTCTTCATTTGTCTGCTTCATGCACTACCTCGCTACAGATAAAGGCGACCATATTCATTTATTCACATATAATTGCTGTAGGACTCATTTCTTGAAAGGATCCTGGCTATATATCGAGACTAGTTTCCTGGAGATCCTGCAGCCCCAAGGCTGCGCTATCCCCAGTAGCAGGAAGATGTTGGACTCCTTTAGAGTGAGAAGTTCTTCATCGAGACTAGTATCCCTTGCGTCAAAACCCCATGATACAGCCTCGCTGATGTTGACTTTCCACTTACTGTGTAACCACCGGCAGGCGAAGTCCGGTAACACTTGTGCATGTACACCAGACACATCTCACCCAGCAGCACCCATCACTGCCACTCAACTCATCTGACTCAGCGACACCCACTACATTCTTCCCACCCACCTCACCCAGCAACACCCACCTCATTCTTCCCACCCACCTCACCCAGCAACACCCACCTCATTCTTCCCACCCACCCACCCACCCAACAGTGTTTACTCACTCTGGTCGTAACAATTTCTTTTGAAAAATATCACAAGAATTAAGGCTCCACAAAACGTTAGTGATCACGGAAGTTGTCAACAAATCCTTACATGATGGAAAAGTTCCAGAGGAATGGAAACGTGCTAATTCAGCACCAGTATAAAGACAATAAAGTTGATAAAGGTAATTCAAGAGATGAATTGGTAATCCATCATCAGCGTGGGTTTAGAAATATCACATTTAAACCATCTAATCATCACTGTTGTTCTGAAATGCCCGCTTTTATGATAATCATAGACTTTCAGAAAGCTTATTGCCAAAGTGTCTTGCACAAGACTGCTGTGTGAAAGCCCACGGCACAGAAATTCGAATCGGTCCCGGAATAGTGAAGTCTTACAGACAGGAGAGTGTGTATGGTGATAAACGCCGAGACGTTTGATTCGCTTAACTTTAACAAGTTGGTTCCCACAGGACCTTTACTATCCATTATCTGGAGACACAACTCACACAAGGCTCCCCAGATTTGCTGATGACACGAAAGTAGGAAATAAAGACCAGTCAGGGGAAGACAGACTAGGGATTCTGGATGATTAAGACACGATAATGGAGTGGCGAGAAACATGATAGAATAGACTTCAGTCTCGACATGAGTTAAGTAATGCAGTTTGATTCCTAGAACGACAGGTGACTTGCAATTTTTGCTCAGTTTAGACGCATACGTGAGGTGGTAATTTTTCGATTTGTCATTATGAAATGGAAATAGATTCAGAGGCTGTGTACGAACATGTGCACGAACGTAACATATATGAAAATGGTTCATCCTTGATTATAATGTATAAATCCGTTCGTGAGGGGTTAGGCTCTTTGGGCAATTTACCAATGACGCTTATCACTGTTTATAGTCAGGAATTATGTATGTGCAAATATGTGTGACAAAATAAAAAGCCCGGAAATTCCTGCTTCATGTTCGTGCCACTTGGTACGAAAATTGTTGTCGGCGTTCGTGGGTTAATATGAATCACAAGAACACTAGTACTTCACACGGAGGAGCAAGTAGGAAGGTGGTGGAGGAACATGGCAGGACAGATCAGCAGGTGGCGCGGGTAGGCAACGAGGAAGGTAGGAGAACAGGGCAGCTTGTAGTCACTTCCAAAGATGAAGGCAAGGGAAAGAGGCAGGAAAGATCAGGGAGCAAGTGAGGTTAAGTGGGATCCTCATCACCACTACACACACACACACACACACACACACACACACATATGCAAGCAAAGTTACAAACACACATACAAGTCATGATATTCGAGCAAACTAGGACTAGACAAATGATATGTCGGCCATCATGAATCGCTACGTAAAGTTATCATTATGCACATCAATAGAACTGATAGTGGAGGAGAACAGAAACTTATGTGGTGTGAGCAGAAAGACATACAGATGTTTCAGAGCGGAAGAACCTGTAAATGTATCGCATAGCTCAGGAGGAGCAAATAATGTGAGTCGTGGATATGATACCAAATATTGATCAAGTCTGTGTTGAAACCTATGTACTGCCACTGGGAGATCGTTCATAACGTCAACACAACCGTGGAAAAAGTACTTCCTCTCACTCGTTGTGAGCGTGTTGCCCACGGGGTTTGTATCCATTGCTTCAAGTAGAATTAGACAACTTTCTCCTTAAGTAGCACGTTGGACCGAGATTATCGATGCTTCTGATGATTTTGAACACTTGTATTAGATCACATCTTAAACCTTCTCTTTTCTAAGCTCAGTAGAATTAATGCGTTGGGTCGGCTCTCCTAGGATTTGTTTCCCCGGCCTGGGATCATCTTGGTAGCTCGCCTTTCTACTCTTTCCATTCTGTCTATGTCATTCCTCAAGCAAGGCATCCAAAGCTGAACATAATATTCAGTAATGTACTCAGACTTTAGAATCATTATTTCAGAATAAGTTCGAGACATTTTTCATCAGTTTAGAGAACTCCAGAATAAATCAAGATTTTTTTTCTTTTCAGTATGTGATATACTCTAGTGAGTTCACTTTCATTTGAGGTAGTGGTGGTGGTAGGGAAGGGGTCTCACTGGGGTCCCTGACATTGATATCTATCACTTTGTTTCGTTCGTGTTTCTGTTGTGTATTCTGAGTTATTCATCTCAGATGATACATTACCGTGTGGGTTTGGTGTTGGTCGAATGACCTCCTCCAGTTCCCAGCGCAGACCACAACGCAAAGATTCCTGCCCTCCACATGTCTTTTTCTGCATATGTGTATTTGTAATTTTGTTTTCTTTGTTGATGTTTATTTGTACGTGTACAAGTGTTCTTCATCTCGGTAAACTGATGTATTTGGTTTTCTGTTTTCATACAAGCCCTCGTTTTTCGATCTCATATTACAGTTTCAGCATGTTATGTCCGGTTTCATAAATTCCTTAGCACTTCATTTCTCATCCTTCTATTTCTAACCTTTCCACGTTTTTCGATTTCCGTGTTTCATCCTCCGTCCCCTCCTGGTTCCTCCTCCGTCCCCTCCTGGTTCCTCCTCCGTCCCCTCCTGGTTCCTCCTCCGTCCCCTCCTGGTTCCTCCTCCGTCCCCTCCTGGTTCCTCCTCCGTCCCCTCCTGGTTCCTCCTCCGTCCTCTCTTGGTTCCTCTTCCGTCCCCTCCTGGTTGCTCCTCCGTCCCCTCCTGGTTCCTCCTCCGTCCCCTCCTGGTTCCTCCTCCGTCCCCTCCTGGTTCCTCCTCCGTCCCCTCCTGGTTCCTCCTCCGTCCCCTCCTGGTTTCTCCTCCGTCCCCTCCTGGTTTCTCCTCCGTCCCCTCCTGGTTCCTCCTCCGTCCCCTCCTGGTTCCTCCCTCCGTCCCCTCCTGGTTGGTTCCTCCGTCCCCTCCTGGTTCCTCCTCCGTCCCCTCCTGGTTCCTCCTCCGTCCCCTCCTGGTTCCTCCTCCGTCCCCTCCTGGTTCCTCCTCCGTCCCCTCCTGGTTTCTCCTCCGTCCCCTCCTGGTTTCTCCTCCGTCCCCTCCTGGTTCCTCCTCCGTCCCCTCCTGGTTCCTCCTCCGTCCCCTCCTGGTTCCTCCTCCGTCCCCTCCTGGTTCCTCCTCCGTCCCCTCCTGGTTCCTCCTCCGTCCCCTCCTGGTTCCTCCTCCCTTCCCTCCTGGTTCCTCCCTCCGTCCCCTCCTGGTTGGTTCCTCCGTCCCCTCCTGGTTCCTCCCTCCGTCCCCTCCTGGTTGGTTCCTCCGTCCCCTCCTGGTTCCTCCTCCGTCCCCTCCTGGTTCCTCCTCCGTCCCCTCCTGGTTCCTCCTCCGTCCCCTCCTGGTTCCTCCTCCGTCCCCTCCTGGTTCCTCCCTCCGTCCCCTCCTGGTTGGTTCCTCCGTCCCCTCCTGGTTCCTCCTCCGTCCCCTCCTGGTTCCTCCTCCGTCCCCTCCTGGTTCCTCCTCCGTCCCCTCCTGGTTCCTCCTCCGTCCCCTCCTGGTTCCTCCTCCGTCCCCTCCTGGTTCCTCCTCCGTCCCCTCCTGGTTCCTCCTCCGTCCTCTCTTGGTTCCTCTTCCGTCCCCTCCTGGTTGCTCCTCCGTCCCCTCCTGGTTCCTCCTCCGTCCCCTCCTGGTTCCTCCTCCGTCCCCTCCTGGTTCCTCCTCCGTCCCCTCCTGGTTCCTCCTCCGTCCTCTCTTGGTTCCTCTTCCGTCCCCTCCTGGTTGCTCCTCCGTCCCCTCCTGGTTCCTCCTCCGTCCCCTCCTGGTTCCTCCTCCGTCCCCTCCTGGTTTCTCCTCCGTCCCCTCCTGGTTTCTCCTCCGTCCCCTCCTGGTTCCTCCTCCGTCCCCTCCTGGTTCCTCCCTCCGTCCCCTCCTGGTTGGTTCCTCCGTCCCCTCCTGGTTCCTCCCTCCGTCCCCTCCTGGTTGGTTCCTCCGTCCCCTCCTGGTTCCTCCTCCGTCCCCTCCTGGTTCCTCCTCCGTCCCCTCCTGGTTCCTCCTCCGTCCCCTCCTGGTTCCTCCTCCGTCCCCTCCTGGTTGGTTCCTCCTCCGTCCCCTCCTGGTTCCTCCTCCGTCCCCTCCTGATTCCTCCTCCATCCCCTCCTGGTTCCTCCTCCGTCCCCTCCTGGTTCCTCCTCCGTCCCCTCCTGGTTCCTCCTCCGTCCCCTCCACATAATGACTGACGACATTGTCCTCGTGAGTCCAGGAGACGTGTCACTCGAGGGTCGTCAAGCAGGAGTTATGATGCTGTTTGATGACACATTTTTTCCCGAGGCCAACTCCATATAGACCGTCGTCAGGTCGTTCGATGGACGTGTGTTCCAACTGGCTGTCAGGAAAGTGTAGAGTTTAACGTTAGATTAGAGTTGGATATTACTGCGTCGCTGGTCGTAAGTGATACTCGATATCACACTATTAATGAATCCATCCTAATCTCGAAGTCAGGTTAAGGATTGTCGTAGCAAATGCCATTAAAATTATAGTGTCTGGTTATAGGTAAAAGAAAAGAAAAAGTTCTTTTTTAGGGCATATATTAGGAACTAGGGGAGTTAATGCTCGGGAATGTGTTAGACCAGCGAACTAAGTGAAGACGTCAATTGGTTATGACCTAGTCGGGGGGAGAGAGAGAGAGAGAGAGAGAGAGAGAGAGAGAGAGAGAGAGAGAGAGAGAGAGAGAGAGAGAGAGAGAAGAGTGTTTAGACATCCTACTCAAAGAAACATTTTAAGTCGTTCAGAGATCTTACTAGACAATTTATGGTGCATTACCAGTGAGGCCAACGACTGAAGGGGACGCTGGGCGATACAGATGTCATTTGCAGAACCTTCAGTTCACTTCACCGTGAGGAGATGTATGCAACAGTCACCATAGTTCACCACTGTTATTTGTTTCCTGGTCTCTTTCCTTGACACCAGTCTTGGAAAGACGACGCTGCGGACGTACGGTGTTGCTAACGAGGTTGTGAGTGGTCAAGGTGGCATTCTTATGAGACTCCGCAGTACTTACAATGATCCAGTGCCAGAAGCAGCCTTGCCATACGTTATCAGCAGAAGCGTTAAAGTTGTCAAAAGATTCTGTCACAGATCTTCCTTTTCATGTAAACTATAAGGATATTATGTGATAGCTTCCTCGTTAAGACCCAAGGGCTATAAATGACGGAGTCAAAATCTATTACCCAGTCAACGTGGGCGAGGTGTTGACTCTGTTGCAATCACTGTGGGAGACGTGTAGTTATTGATATCTTCTTCCAAAGTGCAGCAAACTATTTAGGTGAAAGCCACCTTGATCGCTAAAGATCAGCATTACAACGTTGTCCTCGAGAACTTAGGAATGTCCAACGATTTTCTATTGGTTTTGGTAAAGGACAGCCTTCGATTTCCATTGCTTCGATCGTCCAGCTTTAGGCGTGGGGTCCTAAAGAATCTGAGCTGAAACAAGACGCATTTGTTGATCTAAAAAACAGTTTAGTCAGAAAAGTCGAGCAAATATCACTCTAAACACAAATGAATCTGTCAGGATTGCATCACAGTCAAAAGCTATTGCCAATCATTGCAAACAACATTCATTCGGTGATATTTTCAGACTCCCTCTAGTTTTCATTTAACTGTTCAAAGTAAACATATGTATATTCATTAAGGACTGTAGCTCAAATTTTATTAGATCTGATGCTTTGTGGCTCCACGACCTCTCTCTTACATAACAAAAATAAAAAACAGAGTATGGGATGCAGTTTTCTGGTTTGACGAACATCATGTCACCTCTTACTTGACCAACAAAACAACCCTCCCTTCCCGAATGAAGCCACAAATGTCCGTTGGAGTCAATCTTGTTGTGAGGTGAAATGCTGTTCAGATGTGAATTTTGCAGAGAGTCAACGAAGATGACTGCAGACAGTATTTTATAACAAGATTAATTAAGACACGAATGTTGGTATAATGGCCCTGGGTTATATGGTTATTTGGGTTGTAGAGCTATCAGCTGACAGGGATTATTAAGACCGTCAACGTCAAGTGATAACCACTATTCAGAAAACTTGAACACTTTCTGGTGCTCAAGTTGGTCATGTGACCATTCCCTCGCTGAATGCACATTTGCCCTTGTCTCGACGGTTTAAGGGGGATGCACACTGTAGCTAAGAAACTTGGTGTTGGTGTTATCAGTGGGAATAATTGCTTAAGGTATCGAGTATTCTGAATTACTTACACTTTAGTCTCAAATTATCTTTCAGGTTAATACATACATCCATTTTCGGCCCATCTTCCTCGGTATCCTGTTGATATATCTGAATTGTCGATGGACCAGATGCAAATGTTTCCCTAGAAAAAAAGTATGACATCAACCCCTACAAATAATCCAGTGCTTTAAAAGATGATGTTACAAAAGAGATATTAAGCTGTCAGGATGGCTTTCAAAGAGAATAGCCAGCGGCGCGCGCCTCTCAGAATGATTAAGGTGCCAGAGAGCAATATTAAGACAGCTGAGGCGATAATGTTGTCCAGAGACTATGACAGAGGTAGGTGTCTACTGTAGGTGTTCTGTAGGACACGTTCCTCGGCCAGACACAAGAACTTTTAAATGGATTGGGAAAGGTTGCAAATGATGGAGTTAAAAAGGTATTGCCAGTCATTGTGTGCAGTGTGCAGTTAGTGATGTAGTATTTCCAAATGTACCACTTTTAGGGGAATTACCTTCATCGCTGAAGATTAGCATTACAATATCGTCTCTAGTGCAATTCTTTTTCTTAACACTTAGCGATTTCAGATTGTTTTTGTGAAGGGGGGGACCTTCGACTTACTTTGCTTCAACCATGAGGACTGATAGCAGGTTCTCAGGAATCTGGACTGATGTTGGATGCATATGTCAACATGAAAGACAACTTGGTCGTATGGTTAATCGAAGTGGAATAGAATTCCAGGACAGTCGAGCAGATGGTTATATCTAAAGACCACCAAACTAATGAAGGTTGCAAATGATACAGTCAAAAACTATTGCCAGCAACTGTGAACAATATGCAGTTGATGATTCTACTCACTGTATTTTTCAGTTAACTGATCAAAAGTGAAATACGTATATTGCTCAAGATCTCTTGCGTTGATTTAGATCGCTCTGATTGTTTAGTGGCACCACAACCTCTCTCTAGGGGTAATGAGTAGAAGAAAATCTAATGAGATACAATTTTCTAATATGTGGAATATTAAGTCACCATTGACTTGACCAAGAAAACAGGCCTCTGCTTCCCGAATGAAGCCACGGTAATTCTATACCCTGTTCACTTCGTCAGTCCAACTTTAAAGGGAAGAAAATGATGACCAGCATTGTCTTGTATGGCACTCCCAACATCACCGATGCCACTGGTATAGTGGCAGCAGCTCTCCTGGTGTTCCTAAACTCACCAGAAGTTGATGGCGGTCGTACACCTGTGGTTCATCCGCTTCTCATAGCACCTCGGGTGGTTCCCAGTACATGAACCGCCACAACAGATGGTTCACGCAGTACGCTGAGCACCATCAGTGGGTCATGAAATGTTTACAAAGCTAATAGTGCCTCACACATTTCCCTCAACACCATCCTTTGATTATACAAATCTCACAACACTTACAGTGTTCTAGTGTTTCAAACGCCGTCAGTGGATCACTTAGAATACAAATGAACCGTAAGCGACAAACACATTGCTCTCTACAACGCTTGTCTTATCCCCGTCCATTCTTACGAGACTGGCAACAGTCATACAGATGTATTAATGTTCGTAATATTGTTAATGACTTACGTCGTGTTTACAATACCACATATGAAACACAACATTTTCAACACTCTCATTGGCCCTGCAATATTCATAAACATAAATGGATTACAAAATGCCGACTGCCCCAGTAGTCCTTCACATAGTAGCTACAAAGCCATCAACAGATAAATAAGGGCTATCATAAAATCTATCTTTATTCCTTGTTACCAAGTCACTGATGTTGTACTCTGTCTGAAAAAAATGCTCCAGATGGATCAGTTGCTCATACAGTACTCGAAACCCACCTGTGACCCGAACTATGCTGAGCAAACCTGAGTGACTCTTGCTCTGCTCAGAAGATACCGATGGCCCACATTGTGCTCAGAATAACCAGTGGCTTAGTGCTTCAACGCCATGAATGATTCCCACAGATCGTGCCAGGACGAACATAAGATCAGGGTTCTTGTATCATTACCTGTGACGTATAAACTGATGCAAGGGCTAACACAGCGCTCACAGCGATATTGGTGATCCGTATCTAGTGCATCGTAACCTTTTCCGTTTTCCAACATAGAGCTCAAAACTCAACCAGTGAATCACACATTGCTCACATCATCAGTGGAGACGCACAAACTACTCAGATCACCGGTGGGTCACACACTGTCGCCAACATAGTCTTCGCCAAAGACCCCATTTGTGTGTCATGTGACCGCATCCAAAACAGTGCGAGGAAACCTTATCGATGACTCAGTATCACCATCAGTGGTTTACCAAGACAACTTTGGTTCTTGTGGATTATACCTTTTATCTCAGAATACAACTGAATTCAAACAGCAACA
Organism: Panulirus ornatus; assembly: GCF_036320965.1. NCBI lineage: Eukaryota > Metazoa > Arthropoda > Malacostraca > Decapoda > Palinuridae > Panulirus > Panulirus ornatus. The sequence continues at coordinate 35,577,723 of NC_092243.1, read as the reverse complement.
GACCACTGGGTCCTAACTATGCTCTTTGCGATAGTGGAAGAGAAAGTCATTTGTGTTTTGGCTTGGCCTGGAGTTGCGTTGTTGATGACAGGTTTGGTTTCGTGTATGTACGTAGGTGCTTCTGTCACATGTCGTCGAGTGTGGTCTTTGCTGTATTTCAGTGTTTTGATGTTGTTGATGCGATGTCTGAATGGTGAGACGTTGTGACATTCTCTCATGTTCGTTTCTTGATCCTTGTTGAGGATGTGATGGAAGGCGTTGGTTGAAGGTTGTGCTGGTTAATACCTACGTAATTTTTTAGTATTCTGACGTTAACCTCAGCGGGGCATGAGACTTAGCATGCTGCAGTGGGTCACTCCTCTGAACTATGCCATGTATCATGTTTAGGCTGCTCACGTTTAAGTTCTTAAAATGACTCGATTTCTAGTCTTGTGCGTTTTAACATATGGATTTTTTTTCTAATTATTTCCTCCAGGACTATCTGGTCTCTACCTTGTATGCTGGTGTCATTTGATTCCTATAGGTATGTGTGTGTGTGTGTGAGAAAGATTATTTTCGAGGAATTTTCGCCAATTTTCACATAAAGAAGCTGAGAATTCATTATTTAGTGTGACTTATTTTGGTTTCTGAATTTCATGATGGGGTTGGTTCCCAAGATGAAATCAGTTTCTGTAGGTTTTGTTCAGTTAGACTCCATGATGATAAGTTTGTACTTATGTAGCAGACATTTGGTGTTCACATATCTAGACATCTTCCCATGTGGGTGGGCTTGCGGTCCATACTTCTTATATACATTCGCAATTGTGAGCTTTGATATCATCATCTATGAACGGGGCTCGTGTTATTCCTACATACCTTATCATGTGAACTTAAGTACTGATGATTCTTCCATGCTTTCCTTGAGTTGTTTTCGGTAATCTTCGATCAATAACTTCCAGAAAAAAATATATAATCGACATAACGAAAATAGGTACTGAACTGAAAGCTCTGATGCAGTAAGACTGAATCTTTTAGATTGCGCTTGTTTGAATCGGCAAAAGACCAACTTAAGGGATGAAACCCTACAGACACTCCTTCATCTTAGTGGACCAGCTGTCTGTCGAGGCCACAAAATGGGTTCTCTGTGGTACAGGCTTGAAGTACAGGCTTGAAGTGTTACGATGTATCCGCAAGAGTTGGTCGGGTGTGGTGGTTGAAGAAATTCTGTAGGACTGTTTGAAGTGTAATTCTACAAAGCTGATTACGAAGTTGTAGGAATTTATCAGTGGAACGGAGCGAGAACTTCGCTGTAATGTGTGGGGTCACTATGTTGGTGATGTGTTTGACACTATATAAAGGAACTTTTACTTAGGAGATGATAAGAGGGAGTGGGTAAGTATGTTTGTAGGTTATGACATTATCTTTATGGATAAACCAGTAGTGTCTGGTGACTAGTGGGGAGTGATGTAGCAGTGACTACGAGCTTAATAATCCCTCTATCAAGAACTCTGGCTGGGTCACAAGTGATGGGGCGAAAGTTAGTGCTGTTAGTCAAAATGGTGTTGAGTTTGTTAATATAGTCTGTCCTGTTAAGAAATACGTATATATGAGATGTATCTACTCTTCAACTGTGATATCATTAGCTTTCCTAAGAGTGAGAAAATGCAGAATTTAGTGACTGAGTGTAGAAGGGTAAGTAAAAGGAGAAAGTTGAGAGTAAATGTGAATAACAGCAAGGTTATTAGGCTCAGTATCGTTGAAGGACAAGTTCGTTAGGATGTAAGTCTGAATGGAGAAAAATTGGAGAAAGTGAAGTGTTTTAGATACCTGGGAGTGGACTTAGCAGCGGATGGAACCATGGAAGCTGAAGTGGATCTTGGGTTGGGGGAGGGGGCGAAGGTTCTTGGGGCGATGAAGAATGTGTGGAAGGTGATGACGTTATCTCGGAGAGCAAAAATGGGTATGTTTGAAGGAATAGTGGTTCCAACAATGTTATGTGGTTCCGAGGCGTGGGCTATAGACAGGGTTGTACGGAGGAAGGTGTATGTGTTGGAAACGAAATGTTTGAGGACAATATGTGGTGTGAGGTGGTTTGATCAAGTAATGAAACGATAAGAGAGATGCATGGTCATAAAGATATTGTGGTTGAGAGAGCAGAAGAGGGTGTGTTGAAATTATTTGGATATATGGAGAGAATGAGGATATATGTGTCAGAAGTGGCGGGAACAAGGAGAACCGGGAAACCAGATTTGAGGTGGAAGGATGGAGTGAAAAAAAATTGAGCGATCGATGCCTGAACATACAGGAGGATGAAAGACGCATAGAAAAAGAGTGAACTGGAATGGTTTGATATACTGGGGTCAACGCGCCGTCCGTGGACTGAACCAGGGCATGTGGAACGTCTGTGTTGACTATGGAAAGCTCTGTAGGGCCCGGATGTGGATAGGGAGCTGTGGTTTCGGTGCGTTGCACATGACAGGTAATGAATGAGTGTGAACGGATGTGGCATTTTTTCGTCTGTTTCCTGGCGCAACCTTGCTGATGCAGGGGGTGGCGATGCTGTTTCGTGTGAGGCGGGGTGGCGTCAGGAATAGTTGAAGGCAAGCAAGTATGAATATGTACATGTGTATATATGTATATGTCTCTGTATGTGTATGTATATGTAAGTATTTGTATATGTTGATATGTATATTTATGTATATGTGCATGTGTGGGCGTATATATATATATATATATATATATATATATATATATATATATATATATATATATATATATATATATATATATATATATATATGTTGTCCCTGGGGATAGGGGAGAAAGAATACTTCCCACGTATTCCCTGCGTGTCGTAGAAGGCGACTAAAAGGGGAGGGAGCGGGGGGCTGGAAATCCTCCCCTCTCATTTTTTTTTGATTTTCCAAAAGAAGGAACAGAGAACGAGGCCAGGTGAGGATATTCCCTCAGAGGCCCAGTCCTCTGTTCTTAACGCTACCTTGCTAACGCGGGAAACGGCGAATAGTATGAAAGAAAAGAAAAAGATATATATATGTATATATATATATATATATATATATATATATATATATATATATATATATATATATATATATATATATATGTATATGTGCATATGAGTGGATGGGCCATATCTGTTTATTATACTTAATCGCTGTTTCCCGCGTCAGCGAGGTAGCGCAAGGAAACAGACGAGGAATGGGTCAACCACCCACATACACATACATGTACATAAACGCCCATACACGCACATATACATGCATATACATTTCAACGTATACATACATATACATACACAGGCATATTCATATATACACATGTACGTATTCATACTTGCTCCCTTCATCCATTACTGCCGCCACCCCGCCACACATAAAGTACGTGAAATAGCATCCCCCACCCTCTCCCCCTCCAGGGAGGCAGCGCCAGGAAAAGACAAAAAAAGGCCACATTCGTTCACACTCAGTCTCTAGCTGTCATGTGTAATGCACTGACACCACAGCTCCCTATCCACATCCAAGCCCCACAGACCTTTCCATGGTTCACCCCGGACGCTTCACATAACCTGGTTCAATCCATTGAAAGCACGTCCACCCCATATACCATATCGTTCCAATTCACTCTATCCCTTGCACCCTTTTCACCCTCCTTTACTTTCAAGCCCCGATCGCTCAAGATCTTTTTCACTCAATCCTTCCATCTACAATTTGGTCTCCTGCTTCTCCTTGTTCCCTCCAACTCTGACACATATGTTCTCTTTGTCAATCTTTCCTCACTCATTCTCTCCATGTGTCCAAACCATTTCAACACACCCTCTTCTGCTCTCTCAACCACACTCATTTTATTACCACACATCCCTCATACCCTTTCATTACCTACTCGTTCAAACCACCTCATACCACATGTTGTCCTTAAACATTTCATTTCCAAGACATCCACCCTCCTCCGCACAACCCTATCCATAGCCCATGCCTCACAACCATATAATATTGTTGGAACCACTTTTCCTTCAAACTTACCCATATTCGCTCTCCGAGATAATGTTCTCGCCTTCCACACATTCCTCAACGTTCCCAGAACCTTCGCCCCCTCCCCCACCCCAAGAAACTTCCCATTCCATGGTTCCATCCGCTGCTAAGTCCACACCCAAATATCTAAAACACTTCACTTCTTCAAGTTTTTCTCCATTCAAACTTACCTCCCAATTAACTTGTCCCTCGGCCCTGCTGAAAATAGAAACCTTGCTCTTATTCACATTTACTCTCAACTTTCTTCTTTTAGATACTTTACGAGACTCAGTCACCAACCTCAGCAGTTTCTCACCCGAATCAACCACCAGTGCTGTATCATCAGCGAACAACAACATACTCACTTCCCAAGCCCTCTCATCCACAACAGACTGCATACTTGCCCCTCTCTCCAAAACTCTTGCATTTACCTCCCTAACCACCCCATCCATAAACAAATTAGACAACCATGGAGACATCACACACCCCTGCCGCAAACTGAGATTCACTGAAAACCAATCACTCCCTCTTCCTACTCGTACACATGCCTTACATCCTTTGTAAAAACTTTTTACTGCTTCTAGTAGTTTACCTCCCACATCATATATTCTTAATACCTTCGACAAAGCATCTCTTTCAACCCTATCATATGCCTTCTCCAGATCCATAAATGCGACATACAGATCCATCTGTTTTTCTAAGTATTTCTTACGTACATTCCTCAAAGCAAACACCTGATCCATACATCCTTTACCACTTCTGAAACGACACTGTTCTTCCCCAATCTAATGCTCTCCACATGCCTTTACCCTCTCAGTCGATACCTTCCCATATAATTTCCCAGGAATACTCAACAAACTTATGCCTCTGTAATTTGAAAACTCACCTTTATCCTCTTTGCCTTTGTACAATGGCACTATGCATCCATTCCGCATGTGTACGAATAGGGAAAGAGGAAAGTGATTGGTTCCCAGTGAATGTCGGTTTGCGGCAGGGGTGCGTGATATTTCCATGGTTGTTAAATTTGTTTATGGAAGGGATGGTTAGGGGGTAAATGCAAGAGTTTTGGAGTTAGGGGTAAGTATGTAGTCACCCCCCCCCCTTTTTTTTTTAATAAATTTCGCTGCAATACCATTCAAACCCGCCGCCTTGCCGGCTTTTATCTTCCGCAAAGCTTTTACTACCTCTTCTCTGTTTACAAAATCATTCTCCCTGACCCTCTCACTTCGCACGCCACCCCGACCAAAACACCCTATATCTGCCACTTTATCATCAAACACATTCAACATACCTCCAAAATACTCACTCCATCTCCTTCTCACTTCATCACTACGTGTTATTACGTCCCCATTTGCCCCTTCACCGATGTTCCCATTTGTTCTCTTGTCATAAGGACATTATTTACCTCCTTCCAAGATATTTTTATTCTCCTTAAAATTCAATATATATATATATATATATATATATATATATATATATATATATATATATATATATATATATATATATATATATATATATTATTTTTATTTTTATTTTGCTTTGTCGCTGTCTCCCGCGTTTGCGAGGTAGCGCAAGGAAACAGACGAAAGAAATGGCCCAACCCACCCCCATACACAATGTACACACACACACGTCCACACACGCAAATATACATACCTATACATCTCAATGTACACATATGTATACATACACAGACACATACATATATACCCATGCACACAATTCACACTGTCTGCCCCCATTCACTCCCATCGCCACCTCGCCACACCTGGAATACCTTCCCCCTCCCCCCTCATGTGTGCGAAGTAGCACTAGGAAAAGACAACAAAGGCCCCATTCGTTCACACTCAGTCTCAGCTGCCACGCAATAATGCCCGAAACCACAGCTCCCTTTCCACATCCAGGCCCCACACAACTTTCAATGGTTTACCCCAGACGCTTCACATGCCCTGATTCAATCCACTGACAGCACGTCGACCCCGGTATACCACATCGATCCAATTCACTCTATTCCTTGCCCTCCTTTCACCCTCCTGCATGTTCAGGCCCCGATCGCACAAAATCTTTTTCACTCCATCTTTCCACCTCCAGTTTGGTCTCCCACTTCTCCTCGTTCCCTCCACCTCCGACGCATATATCCTCTTGGTCAATCTTTCCTCACTCATTCTCTCCATGTGACTAAACCATTTCAAAACACCCTCTTCTGCTCTCTCAACCACGCTCTTTTTATTTCCACACATCTCTCTTACCCTTACATTACTTACTCGATCAAACCACCTCACACCACACATTGTCCTCAAACATCTCATTTCCAGCACATCCATCCTCCTGCGCACAACTCTATCCATAGCCCACGCCTCGCAACCATACAACATTGTTGGAACCACTATTCCTTCAAACATACCCATTTTTGCTTTTCGAGATAATGTTCTCGACTTCCACACATTCTTCAAGGCTCCCAGGATTTTCGCCCCCTCCCCCACCCTATGATTCACTTCCGCTTCCATGGTTCCATCCGCTGCCAGGTCCACTCCCAGATATCTAAAACACTTTACTTCCTCCAGTTTTTCTCCATTCAAACTTACCTCCAAATTGACTTAACCCTCAACCCTACTGTACCTAATAACCTTGCTCTTATTCACATTTACTCTTAACTTTCTTCTTTCACACACTTTACCAAACTCAGTCACCAGCTTCTGCAGTTTCCCACATCAGCCACCAGCGCTGTATCATCAGCGAACAACAACTGACTCACTTCCCAAGCTCTCTCATCCACAACAGACTTCATACTTGCCCCTCTTTCCAGGACTCTTGCATTCACCTCCCTAACAACCCCATCCATAAACAAATTAAACAACCATGGAGACATCACACACCCCTACCGCAAACCTACATTCACTGAGAACCAATCACTTTCCTCTCTTCCTACACGTACACATGCCTTACATCCTCGATACAAACTTTTCACTGCTTCTAACAACTTGCCTCCCACACCATATATTTTTAATACCTTCACAGAGCATCTCTATCAACTCTATCATATGCCTTCTCCAGATCCATAAATGCTACATACAAATCCATTTGTTTTTCTAAGTATTTCTCACATACATTCTTCAAAGCAAACACCTGATCCACACATCCTCTACCACTTCTGAAACCACACTGCTCTTCCCCAATCTGATGCTCTGTACATGCCTTCACCCTCTCAATCAATACCCTCCCATATAATTTACCAGGAATACTCAACAAACTTATACCTCTGTAATTTGAGCACTCACTCTTATCCCCTTTGCCTTTGTACAATGGCACTATGCACGCATTCCGTCAATCCCCAGGCACCTCACCATGAGTCATACATACATTAAATAACCTTACCAATCAGTCAACAATGCAGTCACCCCCTTTTTTAATAAATTCCACTGCAATACCATCCAAACCTGCTGCTTTGCCATATATATATATATATATATATATATATATATATATATATATATATATATATATATATATATATATATATATATATATATATAACAAACGAATTGAAATAAATCTGAGGAAAATGTACAGATTTCAAGGAAATACTAGAGACAGTAGGAAGAGTTTCTTCCAATGGTAGTGGAATCTAAGGTGACAGCTAAAACACATCGATGTATCCAGGTACCTTGCCTTCAAGAAAGGCACACTTCATACGAGTAGTTTTAGGTGTGAGTGTAGCCCAGAAGGGTTCCAGATCACTCGTGACTCTCTGAGATATACAAAATGGCACGTAAAGAGTGGTAAGACCAGGGGACGGGAAGGTCTTATCCTATTGGTGAAGGAGAATATCGAAGAAGAATGAGTCATTCACTTCGTACAATCTAGTGAAAAATGAAGTGGTTGATGAAAGAAAATGTATATGCCTTGTAAGAGTGCCAAGATACAGTCTATAAAGATTAGATGAATTAGAAAACATTTAGAGAATAGAATTACTGAAGTCATGATCAGGATGGTCTAAGACAAAGTCAATATAACTGCTGAGTGGTGGCAAAATTTTATTTGTGCGCTGTATCATATCATAGGTAATAGTGTGGTACACCTTAGATCTGCATGATGATGAGAATACCTGGAAGTCCAGGTTTCTGTAATTATCAGCCTCAAGGCAACAGTAGCTTTGAAGTGAAAGCTCTGCCTATGGGCCTTCACTTTGAAATAGTGATCACTCAGTGATTGAGATGGATTATACAGAGAAAAATGGGAAACTTAAAGAGAAGACGACGATCAAGTATACGTTAAAACGACAAAGAAAATTAAGAAACCAGTAGCACCTACTTCAGGGCGACAAATTTGAAAGCTGATTTCCAGTTCCTGGGTAAAGCAGTGTTGCTGGAGTTGGTGAAGTTTCCAGCGAACGCGGAGCGAGGTGTGTACCAGGTTATGTACAGAGAGAAAGAATGAAAAGACGAAAAGGTTTCCGTTGGGAGGAGTAACACCGCACTGGAACTGTCACCACCAAAGATATATTGGAGCCATCCTCCAACTGGATGATGATAAAAAATAGCCCCTCAGGACTTAGTGCTAGGACCACTACTCTTTCTGATCTTGGCAAAGGTTCTGCCAGTCGAGGTGGAATTTCACATGCATATGTTTGCTGATGATGCCAGGTCATGAAAGGTGGGTGACATATAAAGGACTACGAATTAATGCAAATAAACGAGGACAAATGATGGAACATAGATTAATGAGTTTTAATCCTTTTGAATGTAGTCCTGAAAACACAGTAGTCTACATAGACCCCACCCCTCCTCCCAACTCTTGATGCAGAAATATGTAATTGAAAATGTTTGAGCACATACAGGAAAATACATCTGCATAACTGCAAACACATACACAGTTACTCTAATAAGCATGGTAACGCGCGCGCTCGCACACAGAAGCACACACACACACACACACACACACACACACACACACACACACACACACACACACACACAAACACACACACACACACACACACACACACATACACACACACACACACACAGCAGCAGCAGCAGCAGCAGCAGCATCCTTATATACACAAGAAGACCATCAGTGATGTCCCGTCTGGCTCAACATCTACCTCCTCCTCTCTCTCGTCAGTATTCAGTGGTGAGACACGGCTCTGTCTTGTTTGTTGGGTCGTCAAGATAAATGTACCTACTGGGACGAGGCTCAGTCTTGAGAATGAGAAATTGCCGGCCCGAAATGTTTAGCTAGTCCCCGGGAAAACTTACCTACTACCAGGCAGTTTGCATGACATTTACTCTTCTGTCATTATGCGATGGATAAATGAAGAACGTTGTGGAGTTAGTATTTAGAATATTGCTCACACTGAATCAGCTTTCAAAATTTACATAAACTGCTCCTCCGAGATGTTTACAGGATATGACGGAAGCTACGAGACAGCACCGAATGTATGGAGAGAGAGAGAGAGAGAGAGAGAGAGAGAGAGAGAGAGAGAGAGAGAGAGAGAGAGAGAGAGAGACCTTCATACCAGTGCCTTCGACGAGGTTTTTGCCAGGATAGCGGGGCTGGCGCGTGCTGGTCATTGAACGTCTTATTTGATAAATTAGACCGTTCCTCCCCGTTGCCACCTGCATAATGTAATCCCTTTGCCCTGGTTTCATCCGGGACTGATTTCACCCACTTGCCATGTCTTCTTTTAGATATTTCTGTAGCCGTTCCATCAATGTATCTGAATATTCGTTCCAGCTTCCTGGTTTGGTTCTTAGTTCCGTGTGTCTGGAATGTTTGGGTATGTTCCATGGTATTATGGAAGATCGGATTACTCTGTATCTTCCTTGTTGAGAGGCTTTCGGGTTCAACACATTTTCCTTTATACACATCCTTCAGTTCTTTACCATACGTAGCTTATCATTTACTTTTTTCTTCCTTCTAGACTATATGTTTCCACTTCACTCAGCATTTCATTGTAGTTTACATGTTCCATCTTGATTTTGCTCGTGAAGTGCTTCCGAACTCTTCCTAATTTGCTTGTTATGTATACGTTGGAAATTTTTATCGATAATCTTCTTCTCTTGAAGTGAAAGTTTTTAAATTCACGCCATTCATTACTTGGCTCAATAGTGGTTTCTTCTCACCATTCCCAAACCGCTCTTCCCCTTTACCCTTGAGCTTCGTTTCACTCAAAGCCAAAAGATCCAGGTTCGTTTCCTCAAACATACTACCTATCTCTCCTTTTTTCTCGTGTTGGTTACATCCACACACATTTAGACACCTAAGTCTGAGCCTTCGAGGAGGATGAGCACTCTCTGCGTGACTCCCTCTTCTGTTTTCTCTTTTAGAAATTGAATTACGACACGCAGGGAATACTCAGATAGAATCCTTCTCCCCTACCTCAGGGATATATATATATATATATATATATATATATATATATATATATATATATATATATATATATATATATATATATATACCATCCAATCTCGCTGCCCTGCCGGCTTTCAGCTTCCGCAAAGCTTTTACTACCTCTTCTCTGTTTACCAAATCATTCTCCCTAACCCTCTCACTTTGCACACCACCTCGACCAAAACACCCTATATCTGCCACTCTATCATCAAACACATTCAACAAACCTTCAAAATACTCACTGCATCTCCTCGCATCACCACTGCTACTTGTTATCACCTCCCCATTAGCCCCCTTCACTGAAGTTCCCTTGTCTTACGCACTTTATTTACCTCATTCCAAAACATCTTTTTATTCTCCCTAAAATTTAATGATACTCACTCACCCCAACTCTCATTTGCCCTCTTTTTCACCTCTTGCACCTTTCTCTTGACCTCCTGCCTCTTTCTTTTATACATCTCCCACTAATTTGCATTATTACCCTGCAAAAATCATGCAAATGCCTCTCTCTTCTCTTTCACTAACAATCTTACTTCTTCATCCCACCACTCACTACCCTTTCTAATCAACCCACCTCCCACGCTTCTCATGCCACAAGCATCTTTTGCGGAAGCCATCACTGCTTCCCTAAATACATCCCATTCCTCCCCCACTCCCCTTACCTCCATTGTTCTCACCTTTTTCCATTCTGCACTCATTCTCTCCTGGTACTTCCTTACACAAGTCTCCTTCCCATCCTCACTTACTCTCACCACTCTCTTCACCCCAACATTCTCTCTTCTTTTCTTAAAACCTCTACAAATCTTCACCTTCGCCTCCACAAGATAATGATCAGACATCCCTCCAGTTGCACCTCTCAGCACATTAACATCCAAAAGTCTCTCCTTCGCGCGCCTATCAATTAACACGTAATCCAATAACGCTCTCTGGCCATCTCTCCTACTTACATACGTATACTTATGTATATCTCTCTTTTTAAACCAGGTATTCCCGATCACCAATCCTTTTTCATCACATAAATCGACAAGCTCTTCACCATATCCATTTACAACACTGAACACCCCACGTACACCAATTAATACCTCAACTGCCTCATTACTCACCTTTGCATACAAATCACCCATCACTACAACCCGGTCTCGTGCATCAAAACTACTAACACACTCACTCAGCTGATCCCAAAACACTTGCCTCTCATAATCTTTCTTCTCATGCCCAGGTGCATATGCACCAATAAGTTTTACCCATATCAATCTAGAGTTTACTTTCTTACACTTTATCACATACTCCCACAACTCCTGTTTCAAGAGTAGTGCTACTCCTTCCCTTGCTCTTGTCCTCTCACTAACCCCTGACTTTACTACCAAGACATTCCCAAACCACTCTTCCCCTTTACCCTTGAGCTTCGTTTCACTCAGAGCCAAAACATCCAGGTTCCTTTCCTCAAACATACTTCTCATCTCTCCTTTTTTCTCATCTTGGTTACATCCACACACATTTAGACACCCCAACCTGAGCCTTCGAGGAGGATGAGCACTCTCTGCGTGACTCCCTCTTCCGTTTTCTCTTTTAGAAATTGAATTACTACACGCAGGGAATACGCAGATAGAATTCTTCTCCCCTACCTCAGGGATATATATATATATATATATATATATATATATATATATATATATATATATATATATATATATATATATATATATATATTATTTTTATTATTATTTTGCTTTGTCGCTGTCTTCCGCGTTTGCGAGGTAGCGCAAGGAAACAGACGAAAGAAATGGCCCAACCCACCCCCATACACATGTATATACATACACGTTCACACACGCAAATATACATGCCTATACATCTCAGTGTACACATATATATACACACACAGACACATACATATATACCCATGCACACAATTCACACTGTCTGCCTTTATTCATTCCCATCGCCACCCCGCCACACATGAAATAAAAACCCCCTCCCCCCTCATGTGTGCGAGGTAGCGCAAGGAAAAAGTTGTTGTTCTCTGATGATACAGCGCTTTCGGCTGATTCGGGTGAGAAACTGCAGAAGCTGGTGACTGAATTTGGTAAAGTGTGTGAAAGGAGAAAGCTGAGAGTAGATGTAAATAAGAGCAAGGTTATTAGGTACAGTAGGGTTGAGGATCAAGTGAACTGGAAGGTAAGTTTGAATGGAGAAAAGCTTGAGGAAGTGAAGTGTTTTAGATATCTGGAAGTGGATTTGGCAGCGGATGGAACCATGGAAGCGGAAGAGTATCATAGGGTTGGGGAGGGGGCGAAAGTTCTGGGAGCGTTGAAGAATGTGTGGAAGTCAAGAACGTTATCTTGGAAAGCAAAAATGGGTATATTTGAAGGAATAGTGGTTCCAACAATGATATATGGTTGCGACGCATCGGCTATAGATAGAGTTGTGCGGAGTATGGTGGATGTGCGGGAAATGAGATGTTTGAGGACAATATGTGGTGTGAGGTGGTTTGATCGAGTAAGTAATAATAGGGTATGAGAGATGTGTGGTGGTGAAAAGAGTGTGGTTGAGAGAGGATCTGAGGATCACTTTAATACATATCTCTACATTTCGTGACACTTGTACGCTGCCCAAGATTCAACATATTAGTAACTGTCTGGCAAGTATGGTGCCGTGAATATAAAGCTTTTCCTTCAGATGTGTCTGTCACCCATCCACATCGGCTGTGTGATGTATACATTTATCTTCATCACTGATGTTACCATCGTTTGTAGCCCGTATTTGTGGTCTTTGCAGTGATCACCAACAGTGAAACACCGTCTCGACTCTCGTCATCATCATCGGAATCCCTCACAATTTAACCTCTCATAAATATGTCACTTTTAGGAGAATTCCACACGTCCTTCATCCAGCCACGCGTCTCCTCCAGAGCTCTGCCACGGTGGCAAGATGGATACTAACCCCGGGAGAGAAGCTGCGGAAGACGTGTTTCCTGTTAAACTTTGCAAGAAGTGAACACAGTGCATTAGGCTGATGACGCCATCGATCGTGGAGTTTGGCAACGGAAAATGAAGCAACGCACAGGGAAACAGGACATTCAAAGCATGGAAAGTACGCGATAATGAAACATGAAATTAGAAAAGAACATTTCAGGCGCCACCGCCATTCAAATATTGATTACGGAGGCAAAGTACAGATTTCCTCACTATTCCTCTATCTGGGAATATACGATGTAGGATGTAAATGGCCGCCAAAATCAGAATAATGTTCAGATCACTGTCTTTACTGTGTGCTATAAACAGACATTATTCAAGCAATAGCAAAGCGCGGATCAGTAAAGATTACGAAGTTACTAATGTTGTTAAAGTGAGGTATATGAAGAGTAATGTTCTGAAAATGTCAGTAGAAGACTAGATTCTCGTACAGGAAAGCGAGGGAGTTTGTAAGAAGATTGTGTGCCTAATATGGTCGTCTGTCAGTCAGTCTTACTCTGTATATATCTCGTCAAGGTTCAAAGCGACAGTAATGCATAAGTTTTGTGTTCTTCTCTGTGGTAGTAACTAGATTTCCTGGTGTCTTCTGTGAGGATGAAGTGAATGCTTAAGACTTCTACCGGAGATTTCTTCGCTCGTTTTGTTCTTGGCCTAATAGAGATTTTGTTACTTGTTTGCACAGAAAAAGACAGAACGCATCTGAGACGAATTGTGGTAATTTTAACTATATATATATATATATATATATATATATATATATATATATATATATATATATATATATATATATATAGAGAGAGAGAGAGAGAGAGAGAGAGAGAGAGAGAAGCTGTGCCCATGTATGTTAGGTAGTTAATCGTATTCATATGAACCATTTTATTTTTTTTTTTTTTTTGCAGGTTGGAGCGTGAACACAAGAGTGATAAGATACAAGAATGTTAATCGGAAAGCAAGTAGAATATAATGCATCATCAGGAACCCGGATGACAAGAACAGTTCAGGTATGTTGGTGTTGTACTCTCCCAGTGATGTGTGATGTGTGTGGTTGCTGTGGGTTGCCACAATCAGAAAGCAGCTTAAGGAGTTTGAATTAATTGTTGGGAAAGGATGGAGAACCTCTTCTCCGAGTATGGTTGACGGTGAGGCAGTCAGGCCTTTGGTAATAACGAGGTTTTGAAAATGTTTATGTCGCTATACCTCAGGAGAAGGGTAAATACACCGATGTTATAGTTTTTCATGTAGTTGGTTAGAATAGGTCTTGATAGCCTTTGATTAACGAAGACATTACAGGATGGGGTCATGTGGCCTAGAGGTATCATTCTAGTGAATATAGACGTCATATACGTTGAAAAAAGTAATCATAACTTGTTGGAATGTGATAATGAAATGGAATTTGAGGAACGTGTGTTGTTGTGATTACGTTAGAGCGTATGATACCGGTTCGTGGGTGCGTTCAAGAAGTCGCTGGTGGATGTTGCCTTAGTTTTAGAGTATTAGGGAAGAGGAGCAGCGGAAACAGTGTAAGGGAAGAGGTCATACGGGAGAGACAACACCCCCTCTGATTGACAACGTGTGGGGGAGAAGAGAGTGGGACAAAGTAACCCGTTGAAGATAACATAGGATGATACAGTGAATCAGAGAACGAACGACATGAGTGGGTCAGTAATTTAAATCCAGATAGGAATTCAAATGCTTTGGAAAACATTGTAGATAACAAGAAGGGGATAATTCTAATTCTGTGGAGGTGAAACTAAGGACGTTGAGCAGATTACAGGAAAAATGATTAAAGAAAATGAGATGATTGACCCAAGCAACACACTCTGGCTGTAGAGTGTTGGAAATCCGGACTTTCAGGGAGACAACCGCCAGTAGGCAGAGACTGCGGTGGTATTACGTGACACCGTGTTAGCCCCAATTCAAGATGTCCTGGAGGAATGAGATGTGTGAGTTTGATTTCAGTTTTTGATCAGTAAATTGGTACCCAAGTGTCTGAATATCCTCCCTGCGAAAGTAAGCAGCTTACGTCCCAGAACCATCGATATACTGACATCTGCGCTGTTGTATAAGACGGGTGGCATTGCCTCACAAGATACAGGAGGATGGCAAGTTTCATGAACGCGCTCTAGTTGGTTGGTTATGTAGGATTTAGGCCTATCAGCTGCTAGGGTCCTTACTGCCGTGATCGCCAAGTTATAATCACTACCTGATAATTGCTAACACCTTCAAGTGTGAAAATATAATTCTCAGACCGCTCACAGTCACCATGTCTATAAGCCATAAATACGCATGATTATCAGTGTAACTATTTACCATCTGACTGTAAACTTAGAGAGACTGTGTGGCTTTAACTGATGACAGCTAATATAGAGAATGGGACTGAATATTATGTGCTATATACATTCAGAACGAACAGAAAACATTCACTTATGACGAATCTGAAACAAATTTGAGTAAACTAACAATACTTCACAATACTTGTGAAGTATTAGAACTGTTTCTAGAGTAATAACAAAAACGTTCGTTGCATGGCATGGTAACTTCCCAACCGATTGTGTCATCTGTAAATACAGGCAAATACGTGCAACCAGTAACTGAAGGTTATGAGAGATGAAAAAGGAATATGAGGCCTCTTACTTTCCTCTTCTCAGATACGTTATCTCTAAAATAGAATTTAATCCATGAACTAAACATAATGATGATCATAAAGACTTTAGAAGCAGTCGATCGTGTTTAGGAAAGTTTCATCTAATTACGTTCGCGTTTGAACGTAAGAAATAACTCCAAGACTTTAAGAAACGATTAAACATTCTGAACATTATGATTATATACATATATATATATATATATATATATATATATATATATATATATATATATATATATATATATATATATATATTGGAAAGGATCACAATTTTGCGCGTGATCAAGATATTCCTATGAGTCCACGGGGAAAATGAAACACGAAAAGTTCCCAAGTGCACTTTCGTGTAATAATCACATCATCAGGGGAGACACAAGAGAGAAATATAACAGTCAGTTGATATACATCGAAAAGACGAAGCTAGGACGCCATTTGGTAAACATGTGATTGTCCAATCACGTTTTGCACTCTTGGTGAGTTTTGCACTCTTGGGGCCCTGTCTCATGAACCGTCTCTATCATACAACTTATAAAATTTCCGGTCGCTTTCCACAGTTATTACATTCTTCTCCAGGCTATTCTATCCATCCACAACGTATATTCTTTAAAAGTACGTCTTTACATCCCTTCTCAACTTTTTCTTTCCTCATTTCATGTTATGACCTTTGGTTGTTCTGTCTTTACATCTTTTGAAGAAATTTGCACTGTATACATCATCAAACCGATTTAAAACTTTATAGATTGTCATTCACTTTTCTCCCCAACATGGTTGACATAACGCCTCTAGCTTCTCTCTGTAGCTCAGTTCTCTTGATTTTGGTATCATATTTGCGGCTCTGCTCTAGACCTTCTCTGAGAGTTGTTTTCTTTGTCTTTCTATGGTTGCGGAGACCAAACTTGAGAAGCATACTCTTGTTTTGGCTTAATGTAAGATGTAAACAGTTTGCTACTCATTTCCTTATCTTTATGCTCGAATGTTATTCTAATATTTGTCAGCAGAAAGTTTTTCTTTTCCTTTCTTTTTCTGTTGGACTTCATAGTCTCTCTCATAAAGATTCCTGCAGCTCATATCCTGATGGGTAATATTCATATACAGGCCTTCTTTCATTATGAGCCATCATCATTACATTACATATACTCCGCTTGAATCTCATCAGCCATGTATCAGAGCAACTTTCCAGTCTGGCTAAGTATCCTTACACTTCCCTCATGACCTTTGTGTCACCTGCAGACATCTTCAGGTGGAATCCCTACCCTGTGGCACTCCAATGATGACCTCTACCCATTTCGAGAAGGATCCTCTAACACGTGTGTCCTTTGTTTCCTACCACTAAGGAAATATTTTATCCATGGAAGGGGTCTATCCTTTATTCCTACTTGGTGATTCTGCCTCTTGATCATCTTCCCATGTTCTACAGCGAAAAATAGTTTTTTTTTTTTTTTTTTTTGCGGCCGGGCGCCCCCCCCCCCCCCCCGTTTCTATTTTGTGTACAGTGGAGCTCAGTGCCGCAGAAATCTACGATGTTCGTCACACATGACCTTCTTTCCCTGAAACAGTGTTGTCTTCCACTTAGGTTCAGCTCCTCTCTGTAAGACACCGTTCATTTAATTTCTATTCATCCTTCCATTACATTACAAACCCAGGAGACCGGATTGTAGTTCAGCGCCTTCTTCCGTTGTCTTTTGTTATAGATAGGTATGAAAGTTTGCCCTTTACCAACTCCCGTGTCATATCCTTTCTGCCTTTCGACATTCTAATTGGTATTTCAAGAGGGTTGTCAGGTGTATCTGCAAACCCTCTCAGGACCTGTGATGAAATATTGTTAGGACCACAAGCCTTTGTATGTATAAAGACCCTTCAGTATTCTGTATATGTCTTTTCCAGACACCTCGGTACATTCTAAGACCTCCTCTCCATTCCGCCTTATTGGTTCTGGGGCTGTGGTAGCTTCCACTGTGGAAACATTCTTGAACTTGATATTCAGTTCCTCACATATCTTTACATCATCCTTTATAAGTCTTTCCTTGATTCTCTTAGCCTGATTAGCTGTATTTTACTTTACATTTTATTCCTTTTGTATCTTTAGAAATACATTTTTTTAGAAATGCTTTTCACATTGTCTTTGTTCTTCTCTTACTCTGCAATATTAGTTGCTTGCTCTGACATGCGTCCCGTGTTTCCTTCCACAAAGATAATCCACTGTCCATTGAAGGAGTGTATGTGTTTGTGTATGTGTGTGTGTGTGTGTGTGTGTGTGTGTGTGTGTGTGTGTGTGTGTGTGTGTGTGTGTGTGTGTGTGTGTGTGTGTATGTGTGATTACATTTTGTGATTACTTTTTGTATGTTGCGGGAAGATTTATTTTGATTTTTGCCATAAGAGCAACTAATTTATCATGCCGTCTCACCCATCGTGTGGACGGTGGCTCGAAAAAGGATGCATAGTGCGTATGAGGTTCATGTACTGGTGAGCCTCAGTGAATGAAGGACGTTAGAGTAGCTGTTTGAGAACAGTTTTAGGAACTCTTGCTTAGTATTGAATTATATGTTCAGTAATTCACATGGTAAGTGAACTGTTTACGTAAATTGAACAACAATGACTGCATTATTTTTCAAGGTTACATAACAAGTGGAGTGTTTACGATAAGCAGAGTAAGAGCACTTCTCATGCATGGAAGGTAGAATGTTGTTCAGGATGGAATATTCAATGTACGTGTCTTGTAATGTATGTATCTTGTACGGTAACAACCATCTCTAAACTCAAAATATTCAATGTACGTATCTTGTAATGTATGTATCTTGTACGGTAACAACCATCTCTAAACTCAAAATATTCAATGTACGTATCTTGTAATGTATGTGTCTTGTACGGTAACAACCATCTCTAAACTCAAAAATTTTACAGCATTCAAGTACATATTGTTGCATGGTGTGGGAGCACCTTGGCTGGCATGATTTATATTTAGCGAACACGGTAGGACGGATCAAACTGAGGGTACGAACTATTTTCACAAAAACGGGCTCCCCACTGCTGGTGCTGTACACACACATACTAGCGAAAAAAGGCTCACTCATGTATCAGGATATTTTATGGTAACGCACGAAGTATTTGTAAAAAAAAAAAAAAAAATCAGGGATACACGAGCGTATTGGAGGAAGATAATGATGTAATTGGTATTTTGGAATCGTGGTTAGAATTAAAGATAAGAGATTTCCTTGCCAAATACCCGATCATTGGGCACACTATTTAACAGTAATAATTGACTCAAGTACGCTGTAGTGCCTTGCTTTTGTTAAAGCTTATCTTAATCCTGTTCTGAAAGATGCTATCCCCATTCATGTATGTAGAAATCAAAGATAAGTTTCGTAAGAAAATAACAGTAGGATTAGCTTATAGGTCTGTCACAGATACCAGTGGTAGACGAAAGACTTTATGGAGAGTGAGCGGAAATTAACTGTGAAAGCGATTCGATCGTAATGGAAGAATCTAACATACCAGTATCTAAATGGGGCGAATCCCTAGCCAGTAGCTCGGGGTGTGGGCTTGACCTTATCCTACGCTCAATGAGAATGTAGTCGATTTATTTCTAGCCACAACTTAGGATCTCGTTGACGTTGTTGAAATCAGAGAAACGGTTGGTACAAGTCGTCACTGGTAGATTAATTTTAAGTTAACTTTCAGCGTTACCGGTCATGCTGGTCAACATGAGAGTCACGATCAAATACCATATTTTACCCTTGCAAATTGTAGATATCTTTGCATTATGTCTGAGAAGCAAACTTGGGATGATATTAATGATGGAAACGATATGGACGTAGGTTAGGAGAGCTTCAGTAAAACTTTCAAAACAGCGGAGGGAACCTATGTGCCAGTGCGTAGTTGGCGGTCTGTATCCAGTGCAAAGCCCAGATGGTGGAAGGATGATTTAAAAAGGCCAAACACTAATTTGACAAAACAATTTATGTAAATCTGCACACAGGAACCAAGAGACTTATACGTCAAAGTAAACGTCAGTATGAGGTGTATGTTGCTGAAAATAGCAAACTAAGTTTTATGGTTACGTTAAAAGCAAGAGAGTCATTACTCAGTCAATTGGTCCATAAATAGCGAAAAACTGTGGCTTGGTTTTAGAAAACTAAGACGTGACAAAGATATTGAATGGTTTTTTCGCATCTTTATTTACAGTTGAAGACACAACTAATGCCCCAAATCCAGTTCCACTGCAAAGAGATGAAAACGTTCAGCAGTATAGTGATGTGAGAGTTGAAAATATGCCATCAACACTAAATAGAATAAAAGCCAAGAAAACAGCAGGTCCAGATACGTTTAATCCGAAGACATTAAGAGACGAAAAATGAGTTAGTTACGACCCAGACTTCTCTGTTGAGTATGTCACTTGCCACGGGGAAAGTTCCAGACGAATGGAAGTTTGTTAATGTAACAACCATTTTTTGTTAATGTAACAACCATTTTCAAGGTAGATAAAAAATCCCTGCCCAGTAATTATCGTCCAATTAGCTTAACGTCTGTAGTTGGTAAGCTTATGGAAACCATCATCTAGATAAGATTGTAAACCATGAAGAGGACCACCACATAATAAACGAGTCTCAGCATGGTTTACGACGAAATGGCTCATGTATGAAGGATCTGGTTGAACTCTTTCATGAACTAACCAGCATGTCTGATGGCAGCACAGCAGGCGATGTTATCTAATCTGGTTTTCAAAAAGAATTCGGTAAAGTTTCATATCAAATGTTACTAAACTTAAGTCACATGTTACTAAACTTGAGTGACATGGTACTAAACTTGAGTCACATGTTACTAAACTTGAGTCACATGGTACTAAACTTGAGTTACGTTACTAAACTTGAGTCACGTTACTACACTTGAGTCACATGTTACTGAACTTGAGTCACATGGTACTAAACTTGAGTCACATGTTACTACACTTGAGTCACATTTTACTAAACTTGAGTCACATGGTACTACCCTTAAGTCACATGTTACTAAACTTGAGTCACATGTTACTAAATTTGAGTCACATGTTACTACACTTGAGTCACATGTTACTAAACTTGAGTCACATGTTACTACACTTGAGTCACATGTTACTAAACTTGAGTCACATGTTACTAAACTTGAGTCACATGGTACTAAACTTGAGTCACATGTTACTAAACTTGAGTCACATGGTACTAAACTTGAGTCACATGTTACTAAACTTGAGTCACATGGTACTAAACTTGAGTCACATGTTACTAAACTTGAGTCACATGGTACTAAACTTGAGTCACATGTTACTAAACTTGAGTCACATGTTACTAAACTTGAGTCACATGTTACTAGGCTTGAGTCACATGGTACAGACGGAGTTGTACTTCGTTGGTAAGGAAAGTGGTTGACCGTAAACAGGGTTGTGATTACTGGTCAAGCCTCAGCATGAGCAGACGTAACAAGTTGTGTACCAGTCTTAGCATCGGTTCTGTTTTCCATTTATGTTACTGATACTGATAATGGACTGCATTGTTAGATATCAAAAACTGCAGATGACACAGAAATTGAAGGTCTTCAGCTTTAGTTGGACATAGACAAACTAATGAATGGAGGTCACAGGTGGCAAATGAAGGATGATATCGATTAGAAAAGTTTCGCATATCGGCAGTAAAAACGCATCCAAACACAGGATGGGTCCTTCAGTCTGGCGAGGGTTGCCGGGTCACAGGTGGTTAAGTCAGTCAAGGGGGAAGAGGTGACGTCTAGAGGTGACCAATCAAAAGTAAGCTTTCCTGACCGGACGGGAAAGCTGCGCTTTGTGGAGGCACACAGGTCGTGTTGATTGTGGTGGTTCTCTCAGTCCCTCTTAAGAAGACATCTGGCGGGATCGTGTGAGATTAAACTACACCTTCATTCCACTCGTATCTTGAATATAATACCGAGATGATCGATGATACAGACCCATGTAACACCACCAAACATGTCGTGTATCATCCACGCCACTAACCGGTGCTGTGATGAACGTGACAGAATTACGGTGAAAAAAAGTTTTAAAATATAGCAAAAATTGTAAACAACTTGTGGACGCGTGATAACTTTTCGCAAAACTGTTACACAATGATAGAAACAGTTAGGAATAACGCAATGAATATTTACATCAAAAAGTAACATGATATAAACGTCAGCATGCAGGGCTGACCCAAACCCAGAGAATGGACAAATGTTAACCTCATTCCACGTGACGCACTGTGGCAGAAGCCCAGCGCATGGCTGCCCTCACAACAATGCCTATGTTTGATGGTACTTTTTTCCCAATGATGATAATTTCATTTTGTGTTGTGATGAAGTTCGTCCATATGTGTGTGTGTGTGTGTGTACGTGTGTGTGTGTGTGTGTGTGTGTGTGTGTTTGTGTATGTATATACGTGTGTGTGTGTGTGTGTGTGTGTGTGTGTGTGTGTGTGATTACAATTTTTGTGTTGCGGGGAGAATTTTTTTACAGTCGTGTTGCTCCGTTTCTTAACCTTACATATAGATACCTTGTCTTTACAGCTGTGTGAATATCCACACACACACACACACACACACACACACACACACACACTAGTCTTAGCCAGGTACATATTTATGGACCTGCCTCGAGAGAAGGATGAGCATTTAGGTCGGATGTTGTTTGATTGCCAGGCCCAGCGTTATGGCAGGACCAGACAGGTGCTTGAAGAAGGGCGGTAGCAGTAGAGTTAATGTTTCAGAAGTATTTTTTTGTATTATGTGGAAGAATAGAAGTTCCAATTCCAATTCCTCTATTCCGGGGATATTACGTCCCTTAGACATGCAACAGTTACTCATAAGAACGTGTATGATGACCTGCACGACACCACTAAGTTTTGGGAAATAGACTTTGTAATGTTCATTAAGTGAGGATTCCACAATAGAGAGGAGGATATGGTTGAATAGCAATGCTTTGAAATTTGATAGTGGGAAGCTGATGAAATTTAGAGAGATAAAGATTAATTGATTTTAATTATCAACTCTAGCCAGGGCTGCTGCCTTGTCATTCTGAGAAGCTTCAGTGGTCTGAGATAGGATAAACGTTTGCTGCGAGAAAGATAAGTTATGGAGTAAGGAAATGGAGGAGGGAAGTGAGCTGAAGTAGGTGGAGTGGAATCCTCGTCGTAAGGCCTGAGTCGGTAAAAAAAAGGCTGTTATGGAAAGATGGTAAGAGGGTAGGAGATGGGGCATGATCCTGAGGGACGCCACCAATGACAGGATAAGAGAAAGTAGTAACTCCATCACTGACTACCAAGATGGAAGAAGTGGAAAGACATCTTTGCGTTAGAGAACAAAGAAAGCCAGAGGAGTTGAAGGAAGGAGGTTTAGAGAGGAAAGAATTATCGCCGTTTCTCGCGTCAGCGACGTAGCGCCAGGAGCAGACGAAGAAAGGCCGCATTTGGTTACATCCATTCTCAAGCTGTCATGTGCAATGCACCAAAACCACAGCTACCTATCCATATCCAGGCCATACAGACCTTTCCATGATTTACCATGCCCGTTTCGCATGCCCTTGTTCAGTCCACTGACAGCACGTTGACC
Organism: Panulirus ornatus; assembly: GCF_036320965.1. NCBI lineage: Eukaryota > Metazoa > Arthropoda > Malacostraca > Decapoda > Palinuridae > Panulirus > Panulirus ornatus. The sequence continues at coordinate 35,554,115 of NC_092243.1, read as the reverse complement.
CCTGTATACCACATCGTTTCAAATCACTATCCCGTGCACGATTTTCGCCCTCCTACATGTTCAGGCCCCGATCACAAAAAAACTTTTTCACTCTGTCCTTTTATTTCCACTTTGGTATATCCCATATCCATGTTCCCTCCACATCTGACACATATAGCCCATTTGTTAACGTCTTGTGTCCAAACCATTTCAGCATACCCTCTACACCTCTCTCAACTTCCCTCTTTTTAAAACCACACATCTCTCTTATCCCTTTTATAGCTTACCCGATCAAACCACCTCACACCACATAATTTTCTCAAACACTTCCACCCTCGTCCGCACATCTTTATCTTTAGCCCATGTGTCACATCCATGTGATGTTATTAGAACTACCGTACCTTCAGAAATACCCATTATTGCCCTTGCAGACAATGACCCCTCTTTCCACCCATTCTTCATTGCTTCTGGAACCTTCGCCTCCTCGCCGCCAACCCTATGACTCCCTTTTGCTTCCATGGCTACATTCGCCACCGGACCCACTCCCAGATATCTAAAATATTTCACTTCCAATTTTCTCCCAATCAAACTCACACCCCAACTTACCTGTCCCAGCTAAACCCAAATACCTTGCTTTTGTTCACATTAACCCATAACTTCCTCCTTTCACACACTTTTCCAAACTAAGTCACCAACTTCTGCAGTTTCTTACTCAAACCTACCACCTGTGCTGTGTCATAAGCGCGCAAGAACTGACTCACTTCTCTAGCCCCCCTCATCCTCTCTCGACTGCGTACTCGCCCATCTCTCCATGACTCTCTCATTTACTTCCCTCAGCAAGCTATCCATATACAAATCAAACAACCATAGTGAGACATAAAACGTCCCTGCTGCAGACCAACCTTTACTTGATAAAACCTTCTCACTGTTTTTAATAGCTTTATCCCTATACTTAAGCCCTTCCACAAGGCATCTCTGTTAATCCTAGCATAAGCTTTCCCCTAGATCCATAAATGCAACATACAGATCTTTAAAGCAAACAGCTGGTCCATATGACGTCTACCACTGAAACCAAACTACTCGTCCCTTGTTTGATGCTCTGTACATGCCCTCACCCTCTCAATCGCTTCCCTCCCATACAACTTACCGGGTACACTCAGTCAGCTTGTACATTTATAGTTTATCAAAGTTTCGTTTGGTTAATGGAAAGAAAAACTTATCAGTGAAAGAAGAGGGCCCTATACTTTCTTTTTATGGGACCTGATTAAGTCTGCCAAATGATTCTGAGAAGAAATCAAGGCCACAAAATTTCATAGTCCAGTATGATATGTCCATAATGTCACTAGCTTCAGTGCACGAGTGATCAAACCATGACTGAGGTGATCAGTATTTACCTGAAGGGGTGTAGAACTCCATCCCAGCCATTAAGGACCTTCCCCACAACACAGCTGGTGGCATCTCGGACAGCAAAGCAGTACTACTTGACAGTCGTATAAAGAGAAGACGAATTTCCATGAGCTGAGAGTGGCAGTTTTTGGTGGGATATGTGACCACTACTTATGGGAGGCGAGGGTGAAGTTTTCAGAGGCTATGGGAAAGGAGGAAAAATGATATGGTTAGGAAACAGGTGGTGCAATGAGTGAGGCGGGAAAAGAGGCTTGCAGGAAGAGATGCCAGAAGAGATTAAGCATAGAATGACAAAAGATGTGAGTGAATGGAGCCGTGGGAGTGGGTAAGGAATGGAAGATTTTTATTTAGGGAAGCAGTGTTGGCAAATGTGAGAGAAGTGTATGGCAGGAGTATGTGAGAAAGGGTAGTGAGAGGTGGGATAAGGAAGTTAACGTTGTTAGTGAAGGAGACGGGAAAGCTGCAGGTCAAGAGGAAGGTGAAGTGGCAAAAAATGAAAAGAAAGGCAAATGAGAATTGGGAAGAGCGAGTATCAACAACTTTCTGGAAGAATATAAAATGTTTTGTGAAAAAAGTAATAGGACAAATGTTCGCATCAGGTGGGGGGTAGATGAGGAAGTGGTAACAGGCAGAGATGGGGTGAAGAAGAGATATTTTGAAGGATTGTTGAATATGCTTGACGACAGGATGGCAGATGAAGGGTATTTGTGTTGGGGATGTGTGCGAATGGAGAGTCATGGCAATTGGTTTGGTGAAAAGAGAAGATGTGGTGAAAGATTTATGTAGATCCTTATGAAATGGGTTGATAGTGTTCTTGCTTGGTTCGTGAGGTGCCTGAGGAGTGGTGGAATGTCTGTATAGTGTCTTCCTATAAAGGCAAAGGGGACGAAAGTGTTTGTTTGGATCCCAGGGGTACAGGGTTTTCTAATAAACCTGGTATTGAGAAGGGTGATGGTATGATCAGATCATCGGATTAAGAAGGAACAATGTGCTTGTAGGGGTGGTAGAGGATATGTGGATCAGGCTTTTGCTCTGCAATATCTGTTCGAGAAATAACAAAAAAAAGAAAATTATGTTTGGCATTAATGGATGTGACGAAAGTGTACTATAGGATTGATGAGGATGATTTGTGGAAGGTATGAGAGAGCAGCTACTTTAGAGGAAGGCATATTCATGAGAAAGAAAAGAAGAGAATATATTCAGGTGGGTTTGCATCAAGGTTCCCTTATGCACCGTGGATGATTAATCCGCTTATGCGTGGAGTGTGTTGAGGGAGGTAAACGAAAGGGTCTTAGAGAGAGGGGCAGGTCTGCAGTCTGTTGGGCTGAGGAAATCCGGGGTGAGTCAGTCGGTGTCTGCTGATAATCTGCTGGCAGACTAAAGTGAGAAACTGCAGAAATTGACGTATGAATTTGGGTGAGTGTGTGAAAGAAGAAAGTCAAGTGTTAATGCAAATGAAAATAAAGTTATTGAATTTAGCAGGGACTGAGACAGGCTCCTAAGAGAATGAGTCTGGATGGAGAAAACCTGGAGGAAGTGGAGTGTTTTAAATACCTTTCGTTGGATACAGAAACGGATGTATCCGTGGGAGCTGAAGTAAGCCACACGATGAGCAAGGGAGCTAAGGTCCTTGATGCATTAGCGAGCGTGTAGAAGAGAAGTCACCGACTGCAAGGGCAAAGATGAGTATGCTTGATGGTATTGTAGTCCCGACAGTGATGTATAGATGCAAAGCGTAGGCCACAGATGAAAAAATACGGAAAGGGTTGGAAACTAGTTATGGTGTGAGGAAAATTAATCGAATAAGGGATGATAGGGTAAGAATGAAGGGTGGTAGGAAGAAGATAATGTATAAGAGTGTTGATGAGGGTTTGGTGAAATGGTTTGGACATAAGGGGAGGATAACTGTAGGAGTGGAGGGAACCCGGAGAACTGGAGGAACCGAGGACGAGATGGAAGGATGGAGTGAAATTTGATATGAATGTATTCGGGGCATTACATGCAGGAGGGTGTATGGCTTGCATGGATCAGGGGTGGGGGGAATAGGAGCAATGTGGTATATATGGGGCGATATGTTGTGAATGGGTTGAACTGGAACATATTAAGCGATTAGGGGAACTACCAAAAGGTCTGTGGATTGTGAGGCTCTGGTTTGTGGTTACATGCCAGCTTGAGAGTAGGTGTGGGCTAATTTGGCCGTGTCCATGTCTGTTTCTGGTGCTACCTCGCTTCGCGGGAAGATTTATCGTATGAAAAAAAAAAAAAGTATATAGCATTATAAAGAGTAATATGTACTTCAGCCGGCATCTGGGTCATTTTGGTGAAGTCAAAGGCCATCTTGAATACACACTTGACTAAACCTTAACACCACCTGCCCTTAACCTTTGCTGTTATGGTGCTATTTCTGGATCGTAATTCATCGTCAAACAAATACTCAAAGTCACCACCATTGTATCACAGATGTAAGTCATTTAAGCAGTACCGGTCGGTCGGGAAGAGCCGGGTCACACATCAATGATAGGCTTCGAAGTCCGAGCGAGCGAAAATGTCAGGTACGTTGCCCGTTGTATTAGATATGATGCCGGTTGTTTCAGACACGGTGACGGATGTTCAATGTACGGTGCTTGGTTTAGATACGAAGCCGGCTGTTCAAGATAGGGTGCCGGCTTTTCTTGATATAACGCCAGTTGAACGAAGTAGGATGCCCATTGTTGCAGGTGTGGTTCCATATGTTTTAGGTATGTTTTTTTGCGGTTGTTGTAAGTAAGGTGCCGGCTGTCCTAGGTGCGGTACTGGTTGCTTCAGATATGTTGTCGGTTGTTTAGGTATATTGTCGGTTTAGGGATGTTGTCGGTTGTTTAGGTATATTGTCGGTTTATGGATGTTGTCGGTTGTTTGGGTATATTGTCGGTTTAGGGATGTTGTCGGTTGTTTAGGTATATTGTCGGTTTATGGATGTTGTCGGTTGTTTGGGTATATTGTCGGTTTAGGGATGTTGTCGGTTGTTGAGGTATGTTGTCGGTTGTTTAGGTATGTTGTCGGTTGTTTAGGTATATTGTCGGTTGTTTAGGTATATTGTCGGCTGTTTAGGTATATTGTCGGTTGTTTAGGTATATTGTCGGTTGTTTAGGTATGTTGTCGGTTGTTTAGGTATGTTGTCGGTTGTTTAGGTATATTGTCGGTTGTTTAGGTATATTGTCGGTTGTTTAGGTATGTTGTTGGTTGTTTAGGTATGTTGTCGGTTGCTTAGGTATGTTGTCGGTTGTTTAGGTATGTTGTCGGTTGTTTAGGTATGTTGTCGGTTGTACTACATACAGTGCTGGTTGTTATATGTACAGTGTTGGTGGTTCACGGTACACTACTGGTCATTATATCTACGGTCTCTGTTGTTGCAGGTTTTTGTAGGTTGAGTGCCGGTTGTTCTAGGCACGGTGCCGGCTTCTCTACCTACAGAACCGGCTGTACTTAGTCACCAGTATTATTACATGGATTGTTTTTATAATCATTATTATTATTATTATTATTATTATCATCATCATTATTATCATTACTGTTATTTCTATTATTATTATTATTATTATTATTATTATTATTATTATTATTATTATCATCATCATTATTATCATTACTGTTATTTCTATCATTATTATTATTATTATTATTATTATTATTATTATTATTATTATTATTATTATTGTTGTCGTTGTTGTTGTTGTTGTTATTATTATTATTATTGTTATCATTATCATTATTATTATCATTATCATTATTATTATTATTATTATTATTATTATTATTATTATTATTATCATCATCATCATCATTTTATTGCACACAAAACATGCTTTCATACAGAACACATCAAAACACACACGCATGCGCATAACCCATACATATATGTTTAACACATTTCCTTAAATGGCTTTAATGTTTGGGGGGGAAAAAAAGGACAAGATTTGTACACTTTTCAGAAAATTATCTTTGGCCGCAGGAGATGATGTAAACTACCATCACAAACTTTATACACTAAATTTATACGTCAGAAAAATTCCTTCGCTCTCGTCTTCCCTGACGGGCGCTGGAAATAAGTAAAAAAGTTTAATCCTTGGTGTGGAAAAAGAGGAGTATAGAAAAAAAATTTCTCAGCTAAAAAGGTTTTCCATGTTAGCGTTGCCAGAAGGATTAGGATGGTGATGAGGGTGTGGGTTACGCTTCTTTAACATTTTATGATAGGCTGAGGAAACTGCCTTCCACCAACCACACACTTTGCCCTGATTCTGTTGATGGAACCAAACTCAGGCCTTCACATCCGGGGAGTTCCTACACACTGTAATATGAGGCAGGCATCATAAAGGCTCTTCTCTAATAAGACCTCTCAACCTTGACCATTCTCACCACCTACCACTCTCACCACCCGCTTCTCTCACGAGCCAGCCACCACCACTCTCTACCACTCTCCTTCTACCATTCCCACCACCTTCCATCACTAATACCATCTACCACAGTCGCAACCAACCATTCTCACTAGTCATTGCTCTCCCCAACCATGCTACTACCATTACCACTCGCACCACCCATACTGCCATCATCACTACCTGCCACTCTCTCCACCCATCTCCACCATACTGCCACCATCTCTGCCCACCACTCGCACCACCCTTACTGCCATCATCACTACCTGCCACTCTCAAAACCCATAGTGCCACCATCATTAGCCACCGTTCTCACCACCCATACTGCTACTATCAGTATCTACCACTTGCACCACCCATACTGCCATTATCACCACCCATCGCTCTAACCACCCATACTCCCACCATCGCCACCCATCCATCACCCACACCACACACACTGCAACCATCAGCGCTATCCCCCATACAGCAACTATTACCACTCATCCTCCCGCAGTCGCCACCCATCACTCTCACCACCCACATTGTGACCATCATCACTGTTCAGTGAATGAATGATGATGGTAGAGAAGACCCCTTTAGAGAAGGGGGCAGAAAGAGAAGGGAAAAACTGAAGAGTCAGTTTTAAGGACGTGAGATTGAGGCAAAAAGCCAGGGCTCGACCCGGCGTGTAATGAATGGGTTAGGTAAGGGTAAGACATGAGAGGCCAACTGCAGAAGGCCAGGTGTGGGTGGGATGTGTGGATTGTTTTTCTTTTATGTATTTTCTTATATAGTTTTTTTCTTTTTTTTTCCAAGGAGAAGGAGTAGGATGTGCGTGGAGAGGATTGCATGTGCTTGTGATGCTAGTCACTGGGCACACCGTCACAGTCCTTGTTGGGATTTAGTGGTGAGGTCATTCAGAATTCAATTTCTTGTTTGATATATATGGGATTAGGATAGTTTCCAGTGTGTATGGCTGAAGAGATTATTATGGATGTGTGTCACGATGAGTTTACTGACGGATGGTATCCAGGAGTCGTGGTGGAGCTGACAACGTTCATCTTGCCCAACACAAAGGCACGGGTCTCCAGTAGAGGTTTGAGGCTGGTAACTTCGCTCTCTCGTGCAGTTCTGTATTCTCGGTGACGTCATGACATTTTATGTTAAAGATCCACCTTAGTGTTTTGTTATGTACTACCTGAAGGTGGCGGATGTTTCTTTTAGCTGCTGCTCTAGTGCTGCTGGAGCATAACTTATTTGTGGTCGAATTAGGACTTTAAAGAGATGCAGTTTGGTTTTAACATTTGTATCTCTGAGTCTATGCAATATCACGCACCCCGCTCCTGCAATAACCGCCTTCGTTTGAATGTGTTTGTTAATTCTTAGGTGAACGTCACACTTTAAGACGTAGTACAGTACTGGTGAGTGTGACGGGGATGGGAGAATGACGACGTACGCGGGAGCGGAGGTAAACGTCACTTAGGTTGTCTGTCTGTCGTACACTGAAATCGGAAATGTTCGATTTTGCAGGTTTCATTATATTCCACATTTTATTTCCCATAACTAAATGTGGTCAATTTCTTTCTGTGCTTTACTGGTAATATCATGGCTCTTATTAGCTGAACTATGTCGTCCCCGTATGGTAGAGTCAGAGAGTCAGTGTATAGACGATAAGGGCTCAGATTAGTCCTTTGTGTACAGAATATATAGAGTGGGGGCCAGTACGGAGCCTTGAGGTACACCAGCATAAAGGGGAAAGTAATTAGAAGAGGAATTCTTGTATTTGATTCGCATCCTTCAGTTACTTCAGTAATTAGTTAAGAATTTTATTATAGGACGTGAAAATTCAAACTGGAAACTAAAGTTGTACCTCAAACCTTCGTGCCAGACAGTTTCAAAGGCGTTTATTGCATCTTTTTTGATAAGGGCAGTTATTTTTATGTACACTTGTTGTTATATATATATATATATATATATATATATATATATATATATATATATATATATATATATATATATATATATATATATATAATTGATGATTAAGTTCATCTTGGGTTGCAGTGAAGTTGTCGAAATCCAAACTGTTTATGTGAGAGGTTTGGTTCGTCAGGTATAGCTTGAGTGTGTTGTTTATGATTCTTTCAGTGATTTTCCCGATAGACTCGAGTTAACAAATTGGTGTATAGTTAAGGGGGGTCTTGATTGGATTCATCTGGTTTTGGGATCATTATGGTAGTTCCACTTATAAAGTTTGCTGGAAAATAGTCTAAGGTTCGTATAATATTGAAGAGGGCGATAATGGCTTTAATGATGATATCAAGAAGACGTGCCAGTAATTAGTCAGCAATGCCAGAGTTAGCTGGGGCTGCTTTTGTGGCTTTTACGAAAAGTTTGACCTCGTTGAACGTAATAGAAGTTGTGAGTAAGAAGTCGTCTGCAAGAGAATTTTAGTGTATGATCTGATGTAAGCAAAAGTGACTGAGTCTACTGTGTATGTATATACTGTGTGACTGAGTGTTTCCAAGCTATGGGGGTGTGGGGATGTGGTTGATGAATACCCTCCCAGTGTCTATGACAAATGTTGACATTGTCTTGAGGGTTTTGATGTAAAGTATTCATATCTTTTATCTCGTTGGAGTCTGTTTTGGGTGTGCTTTTGAGTCTGTGGATCTGTTTCCAAAAGTCTTGATGGTATTTTATTCTGCTTTTGTCTGCAAGGGTGATTAATGAGTTCCAGTGTCTGTTGTGGTTTTCTGTGAGGCTGTTGTGTATGTGGGTGTGTAGTGTAGTGAGATCCCACTGTACATGACCTAATCAATGTCTGTTTTGGTCAAATCGTCGACGTTAGCACGAGAGGAAAATCGTGGGTTTTGCAGAGGGGAAGGAGTACCTCGGGTTGTATGTGTTTGTGGGAATGGTTGTGTCAGCTGCTTGTATGATGGTCTGATGTCTGTGTTCTCTTTGGGTCTGTTAATGTGACTGATTGATTTTCATAATTGGTGATGTATGTGCACTGCGTAAGAGAGTTCCTGAAAGTGTCCCATCATCGCCCACCATTCTCACCATTTATGTTGCCACCATCACCAGCCACCATTTTCACCACCCATACTGCCACCATTACCACCCACTACGCTCATTACCCATACTGCAACTATCACCACCCACCACTCTAATAACGCATACTGCCACCATTACCAACTGCCATTCTCACCACCCACCACTCTCATCACCCACACTGAAACTATCACCACACACCACTCACCACCACTTATAATGCCACCATCACCACTCACACCACCCATACTTCCACCATTATCACCCACCACTCTCACCACCCAGTACTACCACCATCATTACCCACCACTCTCACCACCCATACACCCATCATCGACACCATTCCTCCACACCACCCACACTGCCACCATGAACACCCACCAGTCATCCTGCAACCATCACCACTCTCTTCACCCATACTGACCTCATTGCAATCCTCCTCCCCCACCACCCACACTGTTGTCATCATCACACACCACTCTCACCGCCCGTACTGCTAACATCCCAACCCACTGCTCTCACCAACCATTACTACTATCGTTATTCACCCTTTCACCTTCCATATTGCCACCATGATCACCCATTACTCTCACCAACGATACTGCCACCATCACCACCCACCTCAGTCACCACCCACACTGCCACCATCACCACCCATGCAGCCGACATTACCACCCAGCACTTTCACCACCATCCTCATACACCACTCTTACCATCCTTAATGCCACCATCACCACCCACCACTCTCACTGACCATACTACCACCATCAACACCCCACCATTTTCACTACCCATACTGCCACCATTACCACCTTCCACTCTCACCACTCCTACTGCCACCACCATCACACACCGCTCCTACCACCCATAATGCCACCACCGCCACCCACCGCTCTTACTAACTTTACTACCATCATCATTTTCCACCAGGCTCACCAGTTATTACCATCTATCAGTCTCTCCATTGATCACCTCGATCAATAACTGTATTGCTAAATTACCATCATTACCGGGAACTTATTAATTACCCCAGGGGCCACAATGCCTCTCACAGCTCTCCCAGGCCAGGAGTCTTGTATGTTGTGACGTGTTCTGCACAACCCATCCCAGCACTGTGTCGCGCACATATGCTTTCAACCCACAGCTTCGGACATTTCATGACTGTGAAACATGATAGTGACCATATGTCGCCATAGTTCAGCCATCACTGCTCGACATTATCACCATCCTTCATTCACTCCGATCACCAAGCTCCACTCTCACACGCTAGTGCAGTGGCTTAAACTTTTCCTGTAAGTGACACACACACACACACACACACACACACACACACACACACACACACACACACACACACACACACACACACACACACACACACACACACACACACACACACACACACACACACACACACATTGATATATGTCCCGCTGTTTCCCGCGAGAGGGAAGTGGCGCCAAGAACAGATAACTGAACCTTTCGAGGAATTTATCCTGGCTTGGCTCATTCTCCTGTTCCTTCTTTTGAAAAGTAATACGGGATGGGAGGATGGATGGCAGGGGTGTGTGATGTTACCACGGCTGTTTGATTTGTTTATGGAATGGGTTGTGAGGGAAGTGAATGCAAGGTTCTTGGAGAGAGGGGCAGGTATTCAGTCTCACGGAGGAAGGGAGCCACCAAGGTGAGTTACTTATTTGTTGATGACACGGCGCTGGAGTAGATTCAAGTAAGAAACTGTAGAAGATGATGTTTGAGCTTAGGAGTGCGCGTGAAAATAGGGGGAGGGGGGGCTAAAAAAAAGCTATTCATTTTCTAAAAGATGGAACAGAGGAAGGAACCAAGCGAGGGGTGCTCATTCCCCTCGAAGGTTCATGCTGGGGTGTTTGAATATGCGGATGTAACCAAGAAGGAGAGAGAGGAAAGGGATCTGGATCTTCTGGGTCTGAGTGAAGCCAAGCTCAAGGGTTAGGGGGAGAAATGGTTTGGGAATGTGTTAGTGGTAAAGTCGAGGGTAAGGGCAAGGACGAGATCTTAGGCATGAGTATCAGTTTTTCAGATGTTGTGGGAATGTGTGAAAGAGTCCAAGAAAGTGAGTCTCACACTGGTGTGGGTAATAATGAAAGTGGATGACGAGAAGTGGGTGATTAACTAGTGTTTGTGCAGCTGGCCGCGAAAAGGACGACGAAGGGAGGCGAGTGTCCTGGGGGCAGCTGAGTGAGTCTGATAATAGTTTTGGTGCACGAGACCTGATGTTAGTGATGGGTGATTTGAAGGCGAAAGTGAGTAACGTGGCAGTTGAGGGTATGATTCGAGTGCATAGGGTATCCAGTAATGTGAACGAAAATGATGAACAGCTTGTGAAGCTGTGTGCTGAAAACCAAATGATGATTGGGAATTCCCGGTTGAAAAAGAGGGACTTGCATAAATACACGTGGAGTAGGAGAGATAATGAGCGAGTTTTCTTGAATTGCATACTAATTGACAGGTGTGCAAAAAGAAACTCTTGGGTGTGAATATGCTGACAGGGGCAGCTGGTAGGGTGTCTGATCATTACGTGGTGGGGGCGAGGGTGAAAATTTGTAAAGGATTTCGGAAAAGAGGAAATGATTTCAATGAAGGATATCAGGAGAGGTTGATTGTAGAATGGCATAAGGTGGGAGTAAATGAAGCAAAGGGAGTAGGTAAGGAATGGGAGGTGTTAAAGGTATACGAGATAAGTATGAGATATGCGGAACGTGGAAAGATGAGAAAGGGTATTGAATGTTGAGATGACGAAGTTAAGTTGTTAGTAAAGGAGAAGAAAGAGATGTATGGGCGTATCTTGTAGGGAAGGAGTGCAAGTGATTGGAAGATGGAAGTGGCAGGAGGTCAAGAGGAAGATACAGGGGTTGAAAAAGAGGGCAAAAGAGAGATAGGTTCAGCGAGTATTAACATATTTTATAGAGAATAAGCAAGTGTTTTGGTTGGGGGTCAATAGAGTGAGAAAAACAAGAGAACAAACAGGAACAACATTGATAGGGTCAACTGGAGAAGTGGAAACAGGCATAAATGAGGTGAAGAGGTGATCGAGTGAGTATCTTGAAGGATTGGTGAATGTGCTTGATGAGTGTTGCAGATAAAGGCTGGTAAGGTCGGGGAGGTATGGTATGCGAGATGAGAGTCACAGCAAGTGGTTTGGTGGAAATAGGGGGTGTTGAAAGCCTCACATAAGATGAAATGTGGCATGGTGGTTGGAGTAGATTAGTACTGCAGGAGAATTACTTGAAAAAGGAGATGACTGTGTTGTCGATTGGTCAGCTATGACTTGCAGTTCTACGGTTTAGGATGAGGCGCTTGAGGATTAGCGGAATATCCGTGTAGTTCCTCTGTATAAGGGCAAGGGGGACACAGGTGTGTTCGAATTACAGAGATATAAGTTTCTAGGAGTACCTACTAAACCTACTAAGTTTTTAAGGAAGAATGGTGATTCTGAGTGGTGAAATGCACTGAGCATCAGACTGATGAAGAACAATATGGTTTCCGCAGTGGTAGAGAATATGTGGATCAAGTGTTTGCTGTGAAGAATGTGTGTGAGAAATACTTAAAGAAAAAGGATATGTATGTGGTATCAATGTATTTAGAGAAAGCATATGATAGGGTTGATAGAGATGCTCTATGGAAGATTCTCCGAATATATGGTGTTAGAGTAGCTGGCAATGTATCTCCTAGTTGTCCAGCTGGTTTTGTAAGTGCTCTTATAATATGATAAAGGACAGGGATCTGCATATCACCAAACCTGACCAGTTGAACTTTGTAGCGGTTTTGAATCAGATTGATTTAGATAACATGGATGGTTTATTAGAGGTTAGACGTACATATGCTCATCTTAGAAGTGGTCTCACACAAAAAAGTAAACAACAAGTTTGATATGAAAATAAACGAGTTGCTTAAAGACAACGATGAATTGATGAAGAAATTTATTCTGTGAGTCCTTCCTTGTCTTACATTTATGGTCTAATTAAGATATATAAACCAAGAAACCCAGTAAGACATATTGCCCCTTCAGTGGATTTTCAGTATTCTCAGTTTACTGATTGGAACATTATCTTGTTTTCATATCAAAAACCATATTGATCTAGTAGACAAACTCAGTAGCATCCAGCTTGATTCTAGATTTAAGAAGCTCATTAGTTCTTATGTTGTGTCATCATTCACCATAGTCACTCGTGATGATTTACTGGAGATTTTAGTGGAGGAGCTGAAACACATGCTTCACCGTTGTATACAAGTCCCATTTTAGAGTTAAACAAGTTTCATGTCACTGATAATTTCTTCACACAGCAGTTTGGTATAAGACTGGGAAGTCTTCTCTCAGTCTTCATATGCAATTCATGTATGGAGTTTTTTGACAGCAAAATACTGAATGGCATGTTACCTGGAAAATAACAAATGGTACAGGTATATTGATAATATTTTATGTTTGTGGCTTAGTAATGAATATAAACATTTTTCTCTCCAATTTGAAACGACATTCTTAGACTGTCATATTCATAAGGACGTAATTGCTTAAAATTTAGAAAATATCGTAAACCAACATATGTCTCTCCATATCATCATCACTACTTCTCTGCTCATCACGATGTAATTAAATGTCTCAGAGCATTTCGCACATGTAATCCAGAATTCATTGACGGGGAACTCTGCATTATATATGAAGTTGCTTATAAATTGCACTATCTCAAACATTTCCTTGATTCAACTTGTAATCTTGATTGAAAGAATTTTTAAAATGTTCAGTCCAAACAACAATTTGTGCAAAAAAAAATATTACCGGTATTACCCAATTGTGAGATGGAATGATACTGTCAGGGAAAGTCTTATCAAAATTCTGCAACTTCTAAGAAGGGTTGTGAGTACAATATCCTCTGTAAAAAGTGTGATCAGTTTTCCATTGGTCAAACTGGTAAGATTCTCAATTTTAATCATCATAAGAATAACTATAGTGTTAGGTATGGTCAAGAACCTGATGCAATAGTTGTCCACCTTAGAGATTGTAGTCACCAAATTGACTTGAACAGTGTAAAAGGTTATCATCACTATAACTCAGTAATGGTTAGAAATGTTGGTGAATCGTTTATCAAACAAGGTAGAGATATTACTATGAATCATGATATTGGTTTATATGAATTAGATAACTTCATAAGTGAAAAAAAAATTATAATTATGTTTTCCAGAACTTAGGTTAACCTGAGTTTGTAACTTGAGAGAGGTGAGGTGGTCGAGGGTGACCTGTGCCCTTCACCTGTTTCTTGATTCATTCGACGACCCCGCCCAGTGGCGGCTGGTGTATTATATTCTGGTGTGTGTACTCAGTCTTGACCATGTAATTATACGAAAGCGCTTAACTTTTCGTATCTTTCGTTTGCTTGTGGTTTTACCTGCACCTTCTGTACACTTCCTACTTGTGTAGGTTTTGCATTATGTGTGTGTGTGTGTGTGTGTGTGTGTGTGTGTGTGTGTGTGTGTCTGTGTGTGTGTGTGTGTGTATGTGTGTGTGTGTGTGTGTGTGTGTGTGTGTCTGTCTGTCTGTCTGTCTGTCTGTCTGTCTGTCTGTCTGTCTGTGTTTGTGTGTCTGTGTCTGTCTGTGTGGTGTGTGTGTGTGTGTGTGTGTGTGTGTGTGTGTGTGTGTGTGTGTGTGTGTGTGTGTGTCTGTGTCTGTGTAGTTTTGGCGTTACCTCAGTAATGACATGTCCCCGACGAGAACCACTAACATATGAAATGAATTAAATTCAAAAGCTAGAACATAATTTATACATTTTCTAAACGCCGCTTGTTTCCATTCGTTCTTGTTCAAAACTTTACAATTAATCTCTGCGGTGATGTGGATATGCTGGGCTGAGCCACGTCCTCCATCGTATCCTGGAGCCTCCAAATCACTAGTATCACAACACCTGGCCCTCAGATACCTGGGTATTGTATATTGGTCTTAAAAAAGACAAACAAAAAATGTGAGCAGCAATTTCATAACAAGAGAGGTTTTCCGTCGCCCCGGTAAAGTGTAGTAAATTATCCTACACTTAGGGTGGCTCCTCAGCTCTATATTAGCAGGGGTAAAATCTAAAGCCTGCTTATCCAGGCGTCATCTCGCCCCACGCTGCTGCTCTCGTGAGCTGTCTGCTCGTGTCCCTGTCATGCAGACTCGGTCCTCTGGCACGGGTCTGGCTGCTGCTGCTGCTTCCCATAGTGTCTGTGTGGAGACCAGCAACACAAGGATGGACTGTTATAATACCTCAGTTCTATCCTCGACCACAGAAGTAGTCAAACCCTCTTCCTTCTTTGGTCTCTCCTGCGTCTACACTCCAGTGAGGAGCTCTGATTAATGTGTTTTTTCAGATCTCATGGTATTTCTTTTCTCTCTTCATCCGGGATGGCCATGACTGGGGCATATTATATTTGTGCTGTGTTGGTCACTACAGACTAGGGTAATATAACGAATACTACCTCACCCGCGACAAAAATAAGCGGCGAATTGAACACAGAAAAGTTCTCTGAAACAGATGAATATAATTTGCTTATACTCATTTGTTGTGTGTGATGCTGTTGTATAATCATCCCAGAACGTTTTGTACCAAGTTGTTTACAAACCTCACCGTGAGTGAGTAAGTGAGGGGAAGATGGGAACATGTCTTGCTTTCCCAGTATCTCTGCTGTGATAATGCCTTGGGTATAAAACGTAAGTATTGACCCATTGGTTCATACAGCTCGAACAAATCACCCTGGCTGACTGCCATTCGAAATATTCTCAGTTCCTTTTTTTTCCTATATCCGGATAACAAGTTTCGGCACACGATGATAAACGCTGCGAATAGACAGAACCATTATTGCTTGAATGTGCAAACAGCTCTTTTTTTATGCATTCACAATAGCCCAATTCATTTTGAGTCCGCGAATTTTTTCGTACCAAACAACCCAGGCAAGAGCTAGGAACACAAAAATCATATGAGCATCAAAAAGTAATCAGTCCCTTGATTTTTGAGAATTATTACGTATCTCGTACATACGAGTAAGGGCATTAAGATGTCAGATAATTGGTTTATTTTCCGTATCAAAAATAAAGTAAGAGAGAAGAGAAGGACGTTAAGACAGCATGAAGGAAAAGGATGGCCTTTACTGAGACGCTCCAGTGTTCTTGCACTCGTATGTCTTTGTACCAAATGGGATGTACCATCCACTTTGAGACTGTTCATCCATACGTTATCATTCTTGTTTAAGACATTATGAGTATATTTTCAGAGAACATGTAAGGTTATACGATGAGAGATAGATAGATAGATAGATAGATATATATATATTTTTTTTTTTTTTTTTTTATACTTTGTCGCTGTCTCCCGCGTTTGCGAGGTAGCGCAAGGAAACAGACGAAAGAAATGGCCCAACCCCCCCCATACACATGTATATACATACGTCCACACACGCAAATATACATACCTACACAGCTTTCCATGGTTTACCCCAGACGCTTCACATGCCTTGATTCAATCCACTGACAGCACGTCAGCCCCGGTATACCACATCGCTCCAATTCACTCTGTTCCTTGCCCTCCTTTCACCCTCCTGCATGTTCAGGCCCCGATCACACAAAATCTTTTTCACTCCATCTTTCCACCTCCAATTTGGTCTCCCTCTTCTCCTTGTTCCCTCCACCTCCGACACATATATCCTCTTGGTCAATCTTTCCTCACTCATCCTCTCCATGTGCCCAAACCACTTCAAAACACCCTCTTCTGCTCTCTCAACCACGCTCTTTTTATTTCCACACATCTTTCTTACCCTTACGTTACTCACTCGATCAAACCACCTCACACCACACATTGTCCTCAAACATCTCATTTCCAGCACATCCATCCTCCTGCGCACAACTCTATCCATAGCCCACGCCTCGCAACCATACAACATTGTTGGAACCACTATTCCTTCAAACATACCCATTTTTGCTTTCCGAGATAATGTTCTCGACTTCCACACATTCTTCAAGGCCCCCAGAATTTTCGCCCCCTCCCACACCCTATGATCCACTTTCGCTTCCATGGTTCCATCCGCTGCCAGATCCACTCCCAGATATCTAAAACACTTCACTTCCTCCAGTTTTTCTCCATTCAAACTCACCTCCCAATTGACTTGACCCTCAACCCTACTGTACCTAATAACCTTGCTCTTATTCACATTTACTCTTAACTTTCTTCTTCCACACACTTTACCAAACTCAGTCACCAGCTTCTGCAGTTTCTCACATGAATCAGCCACCAGCGCTGTATCACCAGCGAACAACAACTGACTCACTTCCCAAGCTCTCTCATCCCCAACAGACTTCATACTTGCCCCTCTTTCCAAAACTCTTGCATTTACCTCCCTAACAACCCCATCCATAAACAAATTAAACAACCATGGAGACATCACACACCCCTGCCGCAAACCTACATTCACTGAGAACCAATCACTTTCCTCTCTTCCTACACGTACACATGCCTTACATCCTCGATAAAAACTTTTCACTGCTTCTAACAACTTTCCTCCCACACCATATATTCTTAATACCTTCCACAGAGCATCTCTATCAACTCTATCATATGCCTTCTCCAGATCCATAAATGCTACATACAAATCCCTATATTTTAGGGAGAATATATATATATATATATATATATATATATATATATATATATATATATATATATATATATATATATATATAGATAGATAGATAGATAGATAGAGAGAGAGAGAGAGAGAGAGAGAGAGAGAGAGAGAGAGAGAGAGAGAGAGAGAGAGAGAGAGTACAGGAAAACATACATTGACTCGTATTGTGAAAGACTTCTCAAGTCATCTGAACTAGTCAGGGAAAGTTCACTACGGGTTATGCAATTCACTGTTGTGACACATCCATCCATCCACGTTACGCTTCACACATAATTCCTCCTACGGATTCACTCCTCCACTCGGCTCCTCTGGACCTTTCTAACACGTATCCTCAACGTTCTCTATCACTGTACAATATATACACAATATATACAATATATACACAACAGTCATAATCTCACTAAATCTGTCACAATCACCATATGTAATCAACAATCATGAATTCACACAACTGTAGTCAATACGTCTTGAAAAAAAATCTTTCATCAAACTTCAACTCTCTTTGACTGACCATCTGTGTTGTCTAACGTATAATGTCTCGTACGCTTCCCTCCATACAAACCACTGTAAGTTATCTTTCCTAAAAAGTGTCATTAGTGTCAGTACCCTTAGGTTGAGCATCTATAATGATAGGAATAATTCCGTTAATCGCTGGTCTTATTGACGATCACATAGTTTTAGAAAACTAATTATGTATTACGTGGGGGAGGAAGGCTGAGAAATTATGGGATTACCACAAGAGATGCTTTATCTAGGTTGCTGCCGAGGTTCTGGGAACATAATGAAGCACTTAAACATAATATAAGTCTTGGAATACAAAAGAAAAAACTGAAAAATGAAATATAGAAGATATATCAAGGTATATATGTTTCAAACTGCTCATGATAACTTGTTCATGTGACGACAACCAGAGACGTTTACCTCGCTTAGGTAAACTCTCTCTCTCTCTCTCTCTCTCTGTCTGTCTCTCTCTCTCTCTCTCTCTCTCTCTCTCTCTCTCTCTCTCTCTCTCTCTCTCTCTCTCTCTCTCTCTCTCTCTCTCTCGTTAGAGGAGAGGAAGAAGAGGTGGGACAGGGGAAATCAACATTGGAGTTTACACAAGTGTATCGAGCAAGTTCTTCATGCATGTGGATGAATTTTTTGAAAGCTTGTTTCTGGTGCTTTTTTTTTTATATACCCCCGGCAGACTGGGGATGTGTATGTATTCATATTGTATCGCTTGGTTTTTAGAAGAAGGTTCACTAAGCTAAGCTGAACGTTGTTCATCGTGTGCATCGATGGATCCCTGAATGTTTTGAGGCTTCGAGGGAACCAAGGAAGTTCCATGTCTGTACTGTTGTCCAGGTCTCAGATTTGTCTGTAGTTTATACCATTATTGTCCTCAAGTCTCTCTTCTACATGTTTTAACTGCTTCTGTTAGGTATGAACCGACTGGTCATTCGTGTTGTTTTACAGTGTTTTCACTGTAGGGATACTATTCATTCGTGACGAATTGTGGAATCTTATTTTGTGTCCTCAGTAACTTCAGCATGCGTGATTTGCAGGTGAGGAACACTGATATGGGTAAATAGGTTAGGATACGCATTATCCTGACATTGACTAAGTGGGTGCCAGATTCTGGACAGACTGGTTAGGGCCGCTTTTCTATGTGTGGTCTTGTGCTAGTGTGATGTGTTGTCAAACATCTTGATATCAGAGTATGACCCAGGGTTCTGCGACTCATCTTGTGCGTTATCTTGTTAACTTTTATGATTATATCGTTGGGTTTTATGCTTCCTAACGCCACGATAGTAAATTTTGTTTGTTTATTTTTATCTTCCAGTCCCTTTCGATTTAGTGTGGTTACCTCCGTCTTTACTGAACGGGTATGATGTGGAAGTGAGTTGTTTGAGACTACTACTTGAGTGGCGTCATCGGCATAGACGCCCATGTAAGTTATGAATTGTGTTGGTGATAGAACGCAGCCCCGGGGGACACCAGCTTAGTGGAGGGAGTCTGGATGACATCGTAGAGTGGATGATACGAGCGATGTGTTGGATTAGAAAGTTATACACTAGTCTTTCTGTGATCCCTGGAATGCCTAGTTGTGGTAGTTTACGTCGTAAGCAGTTTGTCTACACTCTGTCAGAGGTTGTGCTCATGTCTTTTTGTATGACCGTACAATCTATTCCTTGTCCTTTGGCAACAGCAGTTTCTTTTCTGCCGAGATCGCAGTTGCTGAGGTGGTACTTTTGGCCCTCTGGAAGCTGTATTGATTAGGGTTATGGAGGTTGTTGTTTTCCAGGTGTCCACATAACCTTAGGTTTATAATTCTTTAGACACGTGTTGCTGGGACTTCAAGGAGGGATATAGGTCGGAAGTTCTTCGCTCTCACTCCCACACTCTCTCCTTCTCTCTTTCTTTCTTTTTCTTTGATAGGTACCCGGAGGGTTAGTGACCTATGCACAGCGAGCCAGCACTGCAGTGGCTGTTAAGTGTTATTCCTTTGGCCCGGGTAGCTGTCTTAATTTTCTGTCTCAACCACTTATCTGCAGCTGTCTTTTAATCCACAACTGTACAGTGCTTTTACATAGCACTTAACAACGCGTAACTCACACGGTTCGTACTTCGGAACTTTATTTCTCCGATGGGAGCGTTACGCGCTGGCCGGAGCTACCTTTTGGTAAAATCTCATGAGAAGTACTCTTAAGTAAGTAAGTACATTCTCCTTCTCTCCCGCTTTCTCTTTTTTTCTCTCTCTCTATGTTAATTCATGTGATTACATATTCTCTGTGGTATGGACAATGAGGCCTATAGCTTCACTAAGGCACGTGATGTGTGGCTCCAAGTTGTAATACACAAACAAATGAATAGTGAATATTTTTCTACGTTATTCATTTCCTTAGAACGAATCACCCTCCGTTAAAATTTCGCGGCAGTTGAGCTGAAACACAATCACGTTATTTATCGAGCGTTGTGTAGTCAGGCCGGTTATTACCGTAATGTGTTCCTCCTCACGCGTCCCGCGAGGCTGACGACCCTCACGCGGGTGTGTGTGTGTGTGTGTGTGTGCAGCAGCTGCTGGCAACACCACCTTTGCAGATGCAACAAAGCCAGCCCATCACAAGCTATCGGAGGAGCCTCACCTTGCTTATAGGACATTACTTAGATTAGTTGAGGGTGCTTGAGGGGAGTAAGTCACTCCTCCACAGAGTATTGATCACCAAGTTACCTTAGCGTCGTCTGCTACTTAGGTCACAGTCATAAACAAACACTGACTGTCGTGCGGTGTAGCTGTGTTTGTGTGCATGATATATATAACTTTATTTGTATTCCTAAGTTGAATGTTTGCCTGACATTAACTGAAATGAGCTGCATTTTATACACATAACTGATGTAGTGTGGCATTATATGACTGTAACTAAGTAATGAGCTTATTTGTCATGTTGTGTTTAGAGTGGCCTTCATTTTTCATGATTGTGCATCGATGAATAATGAGCTGGTGTGTGTCCTTAGGACTCGCATGTTGAGTTATATAACAGATCTAGATATAACGGAAAATATGACACACTAAAGCAAAGATGTCACGTCTTGTGGGCTTTTAGAATGTCTCGCTGTAGATAGATTTAGATATTAGCTATGCAGTCTGTGGAAGCCCCCTGAAAGCAACGACAATTTTGACAGATTTTCTTTGTTGTTGTTGTTGTTAATACCCTTGAGTAATAATTTCCACGAGAAACATTAATTTTCGCCACAGCTGCGTCTGCTTAGCTTGTAATCTCATTATGAATAATTGAATAGTAATTGAATAACAATCTCTGACTGATAAGTTTATGAATCATGATGCATATCGAAGACACTAATCCTATAGATAATTTTGAGTATGATGAAATTCTTAATTTTGTCTGAAGTTTTTGAAATAGATGTAACATCCTCCAAGCTAAATGTTCTTGAAAGTGTGAAAAATTGTCATAAACTTTGCTAAACTTACAAACGTAGTCGTTATGAGTGATAGCATTTCCGTGGTAAGACATGTATACCACAAAATGTATGGAGCTACCAGCAGTTTATGATGGCATGGAGAAGAAAACATTACATTATCCAGCTATGTACTTCTGCAGAAAATCTTAACTTCATTGTCATTTTCTTCGGGATATGAATTGGAACATTTTGCGAATATGTTAATCATTGGCCAGATTGGGGAAGAGCAGTGTGGTTTCAGAAGTGGTAGAGGATGTGTGGATCAGGTGTTTGCTTTGAAGAATGTATGTGAGAGATACTTAGAAAAGCAAATGGATTTGTATGTAGCATTTATGGATCTGGAGAAGGCATATGATAGAGTTGATAGAGATGCTCTGTGGAAGGTATTAAGAATATATGGTGTGGGAGGCAAGTTGTTAGAAGCAGTGAAAAGTTTTTATCGAGGATGTAAGGCATGTGTACGTGTAGGAAGAGAGGAAAGTGATTGGTTCTCAGTGAATGTAGGTTTGCGGCAGGGGTGTGTGATGTCTCCATGGTTGTTTAATTTGTTTATGGATGGGGTTGTTAGGGAGGTGAATGCAAGAGTTTTGGAAAGAGGGGCAAGTATGAAGTCTGTTGGGGATGAGAGAGCTTGGGAAGTGAGTCAGTTGTTGTTCGCTGATGATACAGCGCTGGTGGCTGATTCATGTGAGAAACTGCAGAAGCTGGTGACTGAGTTTGGTAAAGTGTGTGAAAGAAGAAAGTTAAGAGTAAATGTGAATAAGAGCAAGGTTATTAGGTACAGTAGGGTTGAGAGTCAAGTCAATTGGGAGGTGAGTTTGAATGGAGAAAAACTGGAGGAAGTGAAGTGTTTTAGATATCTGGGAGTGGATCTGGCAGCGGATGGAACCATGGAAGCGGAAGTGGATCATAGGGTGGGGGAGGGGGCGAAAATTCTGGGAGCCTTGAAGAATGTGTGGAAGTCGAGAACATTATCTCGGAAAGCAAAAATGGGTATGTTTGAAGGAATAGTGGTTCCAACAATGTTGTATGGTTGCGAGGCGTGGGCTATGGATAGAGTTGTGCGCAGGAGGATGGATGTGCTGGAAATGAGATGTTTGAGGACAATGTGTGGTGTGAGGTGGTTTGATCGAGTAAGTAACGAAAGGGTAAGAGAGATGTGTGGAAATAAAAAGAGCGTGGTTGAGAGAGCAGAAGAGGGTGTTTTGAAATGGTTTGGGCACATGGAGAGAATGAGTGAGGAAAGATTGACCAAGAGGATATATGTGTCGGAGGTGGAGGGAACGAGGAGAAGAGGGAGACCAAATTGGAGGTGGAAAGATGGAGTGTAAAAGATTTTGTGTGATCGGGGCCTGAACATGCAGGAGGGTGAAAGGAGGGCAAGGAATAGAGTGAATTGGAGCGATGTGGTATACCGGGGTTGACGTGCTGTCAGTGGATTGAATCAAGGCATGTGAAGCGTCTGGGGTAAACCATGGAAAGCTGTGTAGGTATGTATATTTGCGTGTGTGGACTTATGTATATACATGTGTATGGGGGTGGGTTGGGCCATTTCTTTCGTCTGTTTCCTTGCGCTACCTCGCAAACGCGGGAGACAGCGACAAAGCAAATATATATATATATATATATATATATATATATATATATATATATATATATATATATATATATATATTTATGTGTGTGTGTGTGTGTGTGTGTGTGTGTGTGTGGGTAGGTGGGTGGGTTGGGCCGTTCCTCTTCTGTCTTCTTGCGCTACCTCGCTAACACGGGAGACGACGGTTAAGTATAATAGATATAAATAAATGAATGTACTTATGTATATGTAAAGTGCGCTTGGGAACTTGTCGTGTTTCATTTTCCCCGTGGACTCTTAGGAATATATATATATATATATATATATATATATATATATATATATATATATATATATATATATATATATATATATATATATATATATATATATCATACGTGTGTGTGTGTGTGTGTGTGTGTGTGTGTGTGTGTGTGTGTGTGTGTGTGTGTTGTGTGTGTGTGTGTGTCCAGGCAGGAGATCCTCTCTCAAACATGTTTCATTGACTATAACTGGTAGCTTAGTATTCATTAGTTTCTGGCTGATGTTCTCAACTTGTCTAACGGTTCTCCTTCACTTTTCAAGCACATTAGTACTAAGCTGGCCAGAGTTCGTAGCAGCGGTAGAAGCAAACTCAAGTAGAAACAAGGTGTGTAGTTTTTCTAAGGTGTACAGTAACACAAAACACAACACATCGTTTCGTGACTCGTGTCACATTCTCAAGTGTAAGGACAGCACGGAAGGTTTAGGTTTTTGTACAGATATATATCAGAGGAAAGTTGATTGACCAGTTAGAGAGATGAATACGTTGGGTTGCTACCCTGACCATTGAAAGGTGGCCGCCTCAGATCATCTGAGCGTGCTGCTGTGACGTACCAGTTCTCATCTCGCTCTCGCTGGGACAGGTCTGACGCTGAGCGCTTGGTAACACATGAAGATCGTCATTGCGCATGTTCATATTCTCGGGATCTCTCCTTAATGTACAGGACCTTGAGAATCTGTAAGGCGTCTGGGGTCGGGTGAAGTGTCTAATATGGACGTTCCTTTTTCCAACATCTCCCTCGTGAGGATGGTGTATTGTGGAAACCATCAGGATGTGACAGGTTCTGCTTCCTCTGGAGTGATTCAGTGTCTCGTTACATTATTTGTGACCTTAGAAACAAGCTTATCCATCATCATTCAGAAACTTCAGTGACTCGTTTTTGTCTCATCTTCTTCCTTCCGTCAGTCACTTTCCTACAAATGTGTCCAGTCTCGTACCCGCCTCTCTCGTACCCGCCTCGTTAATTGCTGAAACTGAAAGATGGAGCCAAGTATACACACTTTCTGCACCCATACATAAGGATATCAGACGCGTATTTTTTCACAAATGCAATCATACTTAAATTTTTCCACATTAGAGCTCAGATTATCGTACAGATTAGCACTCTTCCTGACGAAATCCACCGTTCATAATATCCCGCACCTCGAAGATGCCAGCCTCCACATCAGGTCATTTCAACTTAGCGCCTAAGTAGAGCTTTCCTGACGGTCCAGCTTTCCACGCCATATTTAGAAACTTACAAACTGACTGTCATAAAGGTTGTTCTCCTGTGGTACAACTTACCAAACCCAGTCTTTCTGACCCTTTTTCTAATTTGGTCACCATCCTGTCTTTTAACCTCCCTCTGTTGCCTTCATTGCCAGACTCAACCAGTCAGCCTTTATTCTGTCAGCCATTGTGTTGTGGTGATGTGGGAGATGGCATCTGCTTTATTATCCTGCATCGACCATAAGTAAGAACACTACTCCTCTCCTCCAGCAGGTACCGTCGTCATGGAACATTAAGTCTCTTGTTATCTGTCGTTTTCCATATCCCTCTCTACTGCCCATGTACTCCTATTTTCATGCACCCTGCTGAAGCTATCCATCTCAGCTATTCTCAGCTTTGATTTTTTTTTCAAGTTATCTTGACCCATAAGAATCTAAACTTCACATCCATACTTCAGAGTTTGAGACAAGTACTCCTTCATGTAAGCTTCTTACAAACTTAACACTCGAAAGATTAATTTTTGAAGTGAATCTTAACATGAGGTAAGTCAAATATTTAAGTCTTCACGTGAAATTTTCCGTCTATTATAAATTCGAGTGAGTTAGCTATACCCTGTGCCCAGCTGTCTCCACCCCATCGGAAGTTAGACAATGACAGTCACATGTGACGCCTCATGCAGGCCCTGAGAGTGTCGTGGTTGGCCTGCATTAAAGAGACTAGGCTGAGGCACTTTCCTGATGTGCCTCTACCTCAACTTCGCTCCTCACCGTACGATATGAATTACATATATATATATATATATATATATATATATATATATATATATATATATATATATATATATATATATATATAAATATATATATATATATATATATATATATATATATATATATATATATATATATATATATATATATATATATATACTATCCCTGGGGATAGGGGAGAAAGAATACTTCCCACGTATTCCCTGCGTGTCGTAGAAGGCGACTAAAAGGGGAGGGAGCGGGGGGCTGAAAATCCTCCCCCCCTCGATTTTTTTAACTTTCCAAAAGAAGGAACAGAGAAGAGGGCCAGGTGAGGATATTCCCTCAAAGGCCCAGTCCTCTGTTCTTAATGCTACTTCGCTAACACGGGAAATGGCGAATAGTTTGAAAGAAAAAGATATATATATATATATATATATATATATATATATATATATATATATATATATATATATATATATATATATATATATATATTATCCCTGGGGATAGGGGAGAAAGAGTACTTCCCACATGTTGTAGAAGGCGACTGAAAGGGGTAAGAGCTGGGGACTGGAAATCTTCCCCTCCTTTTTATTTTTAACTTTTCCAAAAGAAGAAACAGAGAAGGGGGCCAAGTGGAGATTTTACCTCTAAGGCTCAGTCATCTGTGAGTCGAGCATACTGCTGTCGTCCAGCGTTTTGATATTTTGAGTCTGGATTACATTATATTGGCTGTTGTGGAATGTGATAAGCTTGAACCACATCGATTATTGTCTAATTTGTCACATCGGCTCTCGTCTATCTTGTGATCATATTGCGTCTGGATCACATTGCCTGACATCCAGTTAATGGACTTGCTTCTCCCGAATCGCACTGGCTTACCCAGTATATGGATATGCATTTCTGTTACAATGGTTCATTTTTTATTTATGTTGGGTCTGGAATCACTCTAATTGACCTCAGGTAACTGGATAAGTCGTTTTTGTATCACACTTGCTGCCATCTTGGTACCTATACTTCGGTTATTCCTTCTGAAAGAGAAAAGAAACAGATTTGGTGACCCAAGAGTCTGTTTACACATCGCTGGAAAACCTTAGGAAGATGATGAATGCAACGTTGAAAGCGAGCTACCCAGAATGGTTTATAATGCTTCAGGTTTGCACTACGGCAGAGCCTAACATCAGATCTATGTGATGGAAACTTAAAGTTCGAAGACGGACGAATTGCAGCAACGGAAGCATTATGTACTGTATTCATTTCCTCTTTCGTATCCAGAGCACTGCATCAGAACTACAGCATTCACAGATAATGTGATTCACTTTTGTTCATCTTCGTATTTCTAGATCTACTTCTTTCAGACTGACATTGATTTTAGTCACTTCACCGGAGTGAATATGTCGTCTCGCACTACTTCCGCACATGACTATGGCACCGTGGCCTATTTTTTTTTCTTATCCCCGCACTGGGCCAACACTTCTGGTTAAGATATAACTCTACGTCCACTTGTATTCTGTTCACTCTCTACCTAATGCATCTGCTGTGCTTGTGGGTATGGTACAGATCTCCACATCGCGTCGATCTTCTGTATTGTCGCCAGGGATTCAGCTGTAGTTTACACTATAGGCTTCGGGATTTTAAGGTCCTTGATCGTCCATCTGTAGTCTGGCCGACAACGTAGATATCAGTGTCTGTCCATTACTGTGCTCCAACATTTTGTTTACGTCCTGCAGTGATAGTAAGCAAGAGTTAGAGGAACCAGTAAATGTTTTCCCAAATACCAGCCAGATTTTATTTTGACATCTCTCTCTTTATCTCAGAGGGACACTTAACACTATAGGCACACAAGCCTGTCAAATGCTCGTTTGTATGTAACAAGTTTTCAGTTCCATTAGATTTGATTTTCCCAACTGATGCACTCAAGTTTGAGGCAGGTAGTAGCACTGGCAACGGAGGCAGGCCCCAGTGAGACTCAGATGTCAAAACGTTTACGTTAGCGGTTGAAACAAGGCAAAGTAACAGCTGACTCTCGGAAATTTTAGCTTTGATTCAGATTCATTTTTCATATCCCTATGGAAAGCATTGGTTATTCAGTTACTTTCTGTTCTACATTATACAACAGAATCCGACGAGCAGATAAATGCTTTACATACTCCTCAAAGATCGTGATCACTTATCATCTTCGCCGGATTCTTCAGCAAGTTTCCACCCGTCACAGAGGAACGGCGATCCACTTGCCTCACGTGAAGGCAGTGATAAATTTTTCAGTCGAGATGCAAGTGTTACTATTCTCAACCGACGAATCAACGGTCAGGTTCACACATAACATCAGTGAATCTTCTATTCCAACCACCCATGAGAAGAATTCCGAGTCTGAAATATACCCTTAAAGATCTGTAAAGAATGATGGAACTGCTTTGAAAAGCATTGTCTTATACCGTCCTGGAGTTCTAGAATTTGTGAGATTGAACCCCTTGCTGCCCTAGTTCTAGGGAGAACTGTAGTAACAGGCGTCTGTACATCTCACCACAAACAACAGGAGAATGGCAGCGCACACATAGTCAAGCGGACGGACGCCTCACTGTAATGTGAGACACATAATGAAGCACAAGACAACACAGCTCACGACGTTGGCCTCACACAACCTTCTCTCTCTCTCTCTCTCTCTCTCTCTCTCTCTCTCTCTCTCTCTCTCTCTCTCTCTCTCTCTCTCTCTCTCTCTCTCTCTCTCGTGATACTGCACGTTTTACACATATTTCATTCTATATTTTTCATCATCACGAGCCATCGTGACGCCTCAGTGGACGGAGGAGATAAGTCGTTCCTGCAGAGCGTCGCCATAGAGTAACAGAATTTCTGTCGTCCATTGAACTCGACCGAGAGGATTCTACTGTAATTCATGCGTTGCGTTTGGGGTCCCCGCAACACAGGAGAATAAGCAGTTATGATAATTATTTGTCCAGAACTCGGCATCACGCATTCAACAGCGCTCCACAAATGTTACTCACTAATCAAAAAATAGAATGCTCAGGTATCTCGAGGGCATCGAACTGCTTCATTAACTTCATTCCCTATTCCATCAAGAGTACAGCATTTCTCTGGAGGCTCTGTACTGTTGTATGATGTGATTCGTCATTAGGGTGAGGTTTTCATATTCATTATCAAATACTTCAGCGAGAGACGTCATTTCTGCAGCATGTAATGATGTTTCCTGCACTGTTAGTACTCTGTGCTTTGGTGATCTATGCAAATGATTTCGATTAGCACAGCGAGGGTCACTGAATTAATTTGATTCCTATTCTAGATAGTATGGTGTACATTTTCCTGGTCATTAACTTTCCATTGGCTCATGCGTCTCAGTGTTGTTTCCAGTTTGCATTAAAATCTAAAAGAGTCGAAAAAGAGAGTAGAGTGTTATGTACTGGATGAGGAGACTGTCATACCATGAAAGTTCCCTACCTGATTCGAGGTCAGCACAGCCATGGTAGCTCCGGACGTGGATGCTGCTCTGTGTGCTGATGGTACGAGTCTTCTCCGTCGTGATGCTAGATTGAAGAGGCCGATTTCATGTTGCGCTGTGCGGTCTGCGCATATTAATTGCGGTAGAGAATGCACAAACTATTATGTTATCATCCTACACAAGCCTAAACTAATCTAACTTATGATGCCTGCCTCAGTAGTTAGCGTATAAAGATACCAACTCAGGCACACCAATATGCTTTTGGTCATATATATATATTTATAATATTATATATATATATATATATATATATATATATATATATATATATATATATATATATATATATATATATATATTTATATATATATATATATATATTTTTTTTTTTTTCATACTATTCGCCATTTCCCGCGATAGCGAGGTAGCGTTAAGTACAGAGGACTGGGCCTTTGAGGGAATATCCTCACCTGGCCCTCTTCTCTGTTCCTTCTTTTGGAAAAAAAAAAAAAAAGAATATATATATATATATATATATATATATATATATATATATATATATATATATATATATATATATATATATATATATATTCATTTATATACTTTTACTTGATCGCCGTTTCCCGCGTCAGCGAAGTAGCTCCAGGAAACAGACGAAGAATGGCTCATCACTCATATACACATATATATACACATAAACACCCATACACGCACATATACATACATTATACATTTACATATCAACATATACACATATACATACACATACACAGATATATACATATATACACATGTACATCTCCTTACTTGCTTGCCTTCATCCATTTCTGGTGCTACCCCGCCCCACAGGAAACAGCATCACTACCCCCCTGCTTTAGCGAGGCAGCGCTTGGAAAACAAACAAAAAAAGGCCACATTCGTTCACACTCAGTCTCTAGCTGTCATATGTAATGCACCGGAACCTCAGCTCCCTAGCCACATCCAGGCCCCAAAGACCTTTCCATGGTTTACTC
The DNA here is from genome assembly GCF_036320965.1 of Panulirus ornatus. Taxonomy (NCBI): domain Eukaryota; kingdom Metazoa; phylum Arthropoda; class Malacostraca; order Decapoda; family Palinuridae; genus Panulirus; species Panulirus ornatus. The sequence continues at coordinate 35,524,307 of NC_092243.1, read as the reverse complement.
TAGTCGTTTCACATGCCCTGGTTCAGTCCATTGACAGCACATCGACCCCGATATACGACATCCTTCCAATTCACTGTCTTCCTTGCATGCCTCACCCTTCTATATGTTCAGGCCCCGATCGCTCAAAATCTTTTTCACTCCTTCCTTCCACCTTCAGTTTGATCTCCCACTTCTCGTTCCCTCCACTCTGACACATATATCCTCTTTGTCAACCTTTCCTCACTCATTCTCGCCATGTGTCCAAACCATTTCAACACACCCTCTTCTGCTCTTTCAACCACACTCTTTTTATTACCACACATATCTCTTACCCATTCATTACTTACTCGATGAAATCACCTCACATCACATATTTTTCTCAGACATTTTATTTCCAACACATCCACCCTCCTCCTTACAACCTTATCTATAGCCAATGTCTTGCAACCAGATAATGTTGTTGGAACTACTATTCCTTCAAATATCCCCATTTTTGCCCTCCGAGATAACGTTCTTTCCTTCAACACAGTTGAGGGTATAATTGGTAGGCATGAGGTGCCCGGTATTACGAACAGAAATAGTGAACAACTTGTATAGTTGTGCACTGAAAAGAACTGGTGATTAGAAATACCTGGTTTGCAAAGATTGATAGGCGTGCAAAAGAGAGATTCTTGGATGTTAATGTCTATTCATTACCAGGTAGGAGCAAGAGTATAAATTTGTGAAGATTTTCGGAGAAAATGATATGATTTAAGTGAGACGAGAGTGGTGAAAGTAAGTGAGCTTGGAAGAGAGTCTGTAAAGATACTAGGAGAGATTGAGTGTAGAATGGCACAAAATTAGAATAAACGAAGCTAAGGGAGTGGCTGAGGAATAGGGGACATTTAAGGGAGCAGTGCTGGCATGTGCGAGAGAAGTGTGGTGCATGAGGAAGGTGGGAGGCGAGTAGATGAGAAACGGTTGTGAGTAGTATGATGGAGAAGTAAAGATATCAGTGAAAGAGAATAGAGAAGTATATGGGTGGTACTTACAAGGAAGAGAAAGGAATGAATGGGAGACATACAAGAGAAAGTGGCAGGAGGTTAAGAAGATGAGATGGCTTTTAAGTGATTTATATATGGAATTGTTTTGAAATAAGACGCTATACGCCATCTTAGTAATATCACATGGTACATGTATATTAATGATATTCTTAATTTGTGGCCTATTTATAGAGATGGAAATTTAGTTCTTAACAATATAAATCGTTTGTTAGACTCAAAAAAGTTCACTCTTGAAACTGAGACAAACAGTACATCGGCATTCTTAGACTGTAATCTTCACACGGATAGAAAATAAACTAAGATTTATTATATATTATAAACCCACATATGTCTGTTCATATATATTCACTTCTACTCTAATTATCATGGAGTGAAACATTCTGTGCTTTCATCAATGTTTCGTAGAACATTTCGCATATGTGGTCCAGAATTCACTGATGATAAACTATGCAGTATCTAAGGCATTGTTTATGAATTGCAATTTCCAAACATTTCCTTGGTTCAGTTTGTGATTTTGATAGAAAGTCTTATTACAATGTTCATCCTTAAGTACCATTTGTGAACAAAAACTTATTAGTGTTACCTTATCGTAAGAACTTGCTAAATGCTTTTGTTTGTTTAGAAAAATTATGTTGATGTACTTTTCATCAGTAATAGTAATATGTTTAGGGAAAGTCTTGTAAGAAGTTCTGTAATTGTTCAGAAGGGTTATGTTTACAATACCCTCTTTAAAGAGTGTGATCAGGTTAACATTGGTGGAACTGGTAATGTTCGTAGTGTCAGAGTTAAACAACATAAAAGTAGTGTTTGGTATGGTCAACAGTCCTTTGCATTATTTGTTCAGCTCAAAGAATTTGATTCAACCAAATTGACTGGAGCTGTGTTACGGTTATAGAAATATTGTTGAATCATCTCTGATCAAACATAGTAGAGATACAAATATGAATCAAAATGTTGTTTTAATTAAATCAGATAACTTTTTAAGTAAAAGATTTGTATGTATGTATACTGTTATATTTCTCGCTTCAGTCTCCCCTGATCATGTGATTATTACACGAAAGTGCACTTGGGAACTTACCGTGTTTCATTTCCCCGTGGACTCATAGAAATATACTTCATCACGCGTTCAGTTGTGATCCATTCTTATGTATATATATATATATATATATATATATATATATATATATATATATATATATATATATATATATATATATATATTATTTTTTTTTATTATACTTTGTCGCTGTCTCCCGCGTTTGCGAGGTAGCGCAAGGAAACAGACGAAAGAAATGGCCCAACCCCCCCCCCCCATACACATGTATATACATACTTCCACACACGCAAATATACATACCTACACAGCTTTCCATGGTTTACCCCAGACGCTTCACATGCCTTGATTCAATCCACTGACAGCACGTCAACCCCGGTATACCACATCGCTCCAATTCACTCTATTCCTCGCCCTCCTTTCACCCTCCTGAATGTTCAGGCCCCGATCACACAAAATCTTTTTCACTCCATCTTTCCACCTACAATTTGGTCTCCCTCTTCTCGTTCCCTCCACCTCCGACACATATATCCTCTTGGTCAATCTTTCCTCACTCATTCTCTCCATGTGCCCAAACCACTTCAAAACACCCTCTTCTGCTCTCTCAACCACGCTCTTTCTATTTCCACACATCTCTCTTACCCTTACGGTACTCACTCGATCAAACCACCTCACACCACACATTGTCCTCAAACATCTCATTTCCAGCACATCCATCCTCCTGCGCACAACTCTATCCATAGTCCACGCCTCGCAACCATACAACATTGTTGGAACCACTATTCCCTCAAACATACCCACCTTTGCTTTCCGAGATAATGTTCTCGACTTCCACACATTCTTCAAGGCCCCCAGAGTTTTCGCCCCCTCCCCCACCCTATGATCCACTTCCGCTTCCATGGTTCCATCCGCTGCCAGATCCACTCCCAGATATCTAAAACACTTTTGCTTTGTCGCTGTCTCCCGCATTTGCGAGGTAGCGCAAGGAAACAGTAGAAAGAAATGGCCCAACCCACCCCCATACACATGTATATACACACACGTCCACACACGCAAATATACATACCTATACATCTCAATGTACACATATATATACACACACAGACACATGCATATATACCCATGCACACAATTCACACTGTCTTCCTTTATTCATTCCCATCGCCACCTCGCCACACATGGAATACCATCCCCCTCGCCCCTCATGTGTGCGAGGTAGCGCTAGGAAAAGATAACAAAGGCCCCATTCGTTCACACTCAGTCTCTAGCTGTCATGCAATAATGCCCGAAACCACAGCTCCCTTTCCACATCCAGGCCCCACACAACTTTCCATGGTTTACCCCAGACGCTTCACATGCCCTACTTCAATCCACTGACAACACGTCAACCCCGGTATACCACATCGATCCAATTCACTCTATTCCTTGCCCGCCTTTCACCCTCCTGCATGTTCAGGCCCCGATCACTCAGAATCTTTTTCACTCCATTTTTCCACCTCCAATTTGGTCTCCCACTTCTCCTCGTTCCCTCCACCTCCGACACATATATCCTCTTGGTCAATCTTTCCTCACTCATTCTCTCCATGTGCCCAAACCATTTCAAAACACCCTCTTCTGCTCTCTCAACCACGCTCTTTTTATTTCCACACATCTCTCTTACCCTTACATTACTTACTCGATCAAACCACCTCACACCACACATTGTCCTCAAACATCTCATTTCCAGCACATCCACCCTCCTGCACACAACTCTATCCATAGCCCACGCCTCACAAGCATACAACATTGTTGGAACCACTATTCCTTCAAACATACCCATTTTTGCTTTCCGAGATAATGTTCTCGACTTCCACACATTCTTCAATGCTCCCAGGATTTTCGCCCCCTCCCCCACCCTATGATTCACTTCCGCTTCCATGGTTCCATCCGCTGCCAGATCCACTCCCAGATATCTAAAACACTTTACTTCCTCCAGTTTTTCTCCATTCAAACTTACCTCGCAATTGACTTGACCCTCAACCCTACTGTACCTAATAACCTTGCTTTTATTCACATTTACTCTTAACTTTCTTCTTTCACACACTTTACCAAACTCAGTCGCCAGCTTCTGCAGTTTCTCACATGAATCAGCCACCAGCGCTGTATCATCAGCGAACAACAACTGACTCACTCCCCAAGCTCTCTCATCCACAACAGACTTCATACTTGCCCCTCTTTCCAAAACTCTTGCATTCACCTCCCTAACAACACCATCCATAAACAAATTAAACAACCATGGAGATATCACACACCCCTGCCGCAAACCTACATTCACTGAGAACCAATCACTTTCCTCTCTTCCTACACGTACACATGCCTTACATCCTCGATAAAAACTTTTCACTGCTTCTAACAACTTGCCTCCCACACCATATATTCTTAATACCTTCCACAGAGCATCTCTATCAACTCTATCATATGCCTTCTCCAGATCCATAAATGCTACATACAAATCCATTTGCTTTTCTAAGTATTTCTCACATACATTCTTCAAAGCAAACACCTGATCCACACATCCTCTACCACTTCTGAAACCACACTGCTCTTCCCCAATCTGATGCTCTGTACATGCCTTCACCCTCTCAATCAATACCCTCCCATATAATTTACGAGGAATACTCAACAAACTTATACCTCTGTAATTTGAGCACTCACTCTTATCCCCTTTCCCTTTGAACAATGGCATTATGCACGCATTCCGCCAATCCTCAGGCACCTCACCATGAGTCATACATACATTAAATAACCTTTCCAACCAGTCAACAATACAGTCACCCCCTTTTTTTAATAAATTCCACTGCAATACCATCCAAACCTGCTGCCTTGCCGGCTTTCAACTTCCGCAAAGCTTTTACTACCTCTTCTCTGTTTACCAGATCATTTTCCCTAACCCTCTCACTTTGCACACCACCTCGACCAAGACACCCTATATCTGCCACTCTATCATCAAACACATTCAACAAACCTTCAAAATACTCACTCCATCTCCTTCTCACATCACCACTACTTGTTATCACCTCCCCATTAGCGCCCTTCACTGAAGTTCCCATTTGCTCCCTTGTCTTACGCACTTTATTTACCTCCTTCCAGAACATCTTTTTATCTTCCCTAAAATTTAATCATACTCTCACCCCAACTCTCATTTCCCCTCTTTTTCACCTCTTGCACCTTTCTCTTGACCTCCTGTCTCTTTCTGTTATACATCTCCCACTCAATTGCATTTTTTCCCTGCAAAAATCGTCCAAATGCCTCTCTCTTCTCTTTCACTAATAATCTTACTTCCTCATCCCACCACTCACAACCCTTTCTAATCAACCAACATACCACGCTTCTCATGCCACAAGCATCTTTTGCGCAATCCATCACTGATTCCCTAAATACATCCCATTCCTCCCCCACTCCCCTTACTTCCATTGTTCTCACCTTTTTCCATTCTGTACTCAGTCTCTCCTGGTACTTCCTCACACAAGTCTCCTTCCCAAGCTCACTTACTCTCACCACCCTCTTCACCCCAACATTCACTCTTCTTTTCTGAAAACCCATACAAATCTTCACCTTAGCCTCCACAAGATAATGATCAGACATCCCTCCAGTTGCACCTCTCAGCACATTTACATCCAAAAGTCTCTCTTTCGCGCGCCTGTCAATTTACATGTAATCCAATAACGCTCTTTGGCCATCTCTCCGACTTACATACTTATGTATATCCGACTTACAAACTTATGTATATCTCGCTTTTTAACCAGGTATTCCCAATCACCAGTCCTTTTTCAGCACATAAATCTACAAGCTCTTCACCATTTCCATTTACAACACTGAACACCCCATGTATACCAATTATTCCCTCAACTGCCACATTACTCACCTTTGCATTCAAATCACCCATCACTAGTGTTAGTGGTTTTGATGCACAAGACCAGGTTATATATATATATATATATATATATATATATATATATATATATATATATATATATATATATATATATATATTTTTTTTTTTTTTTTTTTTTTTTTTTTGCTTTGTCGCTGTGTCCCGCGTTTGCGAGGTAGCGCAAGGAAACAGACGAAAGAAATGGCCCAACCCACCCCCATACACATGTATATACATACGTCCACACACGCAAATATACATACCTACACAGCTTTCCATGGTTTACCCCAGACGCTTCACATGATTCAATCCACTGACAGCACGTCAACCCCGGTATACCACATCGCTCCAATTCACTCTATTCCTTGCCTTCCTTTCACCCTCCTGCATGTTCAGGCCCCGATCACACAAAATCTTTTTCACCCCATCTTTCCACCTCCAATTTGGTCTCCCTCTTCTCCTCGTTCCCTCCACCTCCGACACATATATTCTCTTGGTCAATCTTTCCTCACTCATTCTCTCCATGTGCCCGAACCATTTCAAAACACCCTCTTCTGCTCTCTCAACCACGCTCTTTTTATTTCCACACATCTCTCTTACCCTTACGTTACTTACTCGATCAAACCACCTCACACCACATATTGTCCTCAAACATCTAATTTCCAGCACGTCCATCCTCCTGCGCACAACTCTATCCATAGCCCACGTCTCGCAACCATACAACATTGTTGGAAACACTATTCCTTCAAACATATATATATATATATATATATATATATATATATATATATATATATATATATATATATATATTTATTTATTTATTTATTCATTTGTTTATTTATTTTGCTTTCTCGTCGTCTCCCGCGTTAGCGAGGTAGCGCTAGGAAACAGACGAAAGAATGGCCCAACCAACCCACATACACATGTATATACATACACGTCCACACACGCAAATATACATACCTATACATCTCAACATATACATATATATATATATATATATATATATATATATATATATATATATATATATATATATATATATATATATATATATATATATATACACACACAGACATATACATATATACACATGTACATGATTTATACTGTCTGCCATTATTCATTCCCATCGCCACCCCGCCACACATGAAATAAAAACCCTCTCCCCCTCATGTGTGCGAGGTAGCGCTAGGAAAATACAACAAGGGCCACATTCGTTCACACTCAGTCTCTAGCTGTCATGTAATAATGCACTGAATCCACAGCTCCCTTTCCACATCCAGGCCCCACAGTGTTGTAAATGGAAATGGTTAAGAGCTTGTAGATTTATGTGCTGAAAAAGGACTGGTGATAGGGAATACCTGGCTTAAAAAGAGAGATATACATAAGTATACGTATGCAAGTAGGAGAGAAGGCCAGAGAGCGTTATTGGATTACGTTTTAATTGATAGGCGCGCGAAACAGAGACTTTTGGTTGTTAATGTACTGAGAGGTGTAACTGGAAGGATGTCTGATCATTATATTATGGAGGAGAAGGTGAAGATTTGTAGAGGTTTTCAGAAAAGAAGAGAGAATGTTAGGGTGAAGAGTGTGGTGAGAGTAAGTGAGCTTGGGAAGGAGACTTGTGTGAGGAAGTACCAGGAGAGAATGAATACAGAATGGAAAAAGGTGAGAACATAAGGGGAGTGGGGGAGGCATGTGATGTATTTAGGGAAGCAGTGATGGCTTACGCGAAAGATACTTGTGGCATGAGAAGCGTGGGAGGTGGGCAGATTAGAAAGGGAGGTGAGTGGTGGGATGAAGAAGCAAGATTGTTAGTGAAAGAGAAGAGAGAGGCATTTGGACGATTTTTGCAAGGAAATAATGCAAATGAGTGGGAGATGTATAAAAGAAAGAGGCAGGAGGTCAAGAGAAAGGTGCACGAGGTGAAAAAGAGGGCAAATGAGAGTTGGAGTGAGAGAGTATCATTAAATTTTAGGGAGAATAAAAAGATGTTCTGGAAGGAGGTAAATAAAGTGCGTAAGACAAGGGAATCAATGGGAACTTTAGTTAAGGGGGCTAATGGGGAGGTGATAACAAGTAGTGGTAATGTGAGAAGGAGATGGAGTGAGTATTTTGAAGGTTTGTTGAATGTTTGATGATAGAGTGGCAGATATAGGGTGTTTTGGTCGAGGTGGTGTGCAGAGTGAGAGGGTTAGGAGGAATGATTTGGAAAACAGAGAAGAGGTAGTAAAATCTTTGCGGAAGATGAAAGCCGGCAAGGCAGCGGGTTTGGATGGTATTGCAGTGGAATTTATTTAAAAAGGGGGTGACTGTATTGTTGACTGGTTGGTAAGGTTATTTAATGTATGTATGACTCATGGTGAGGTGCCTGAGGATTGGCGGAATGCGTGCATAGTGCCATTGTACAAAGGCAAAGGGGATAAAAGTGAGTGCTCAAATTACAGAGGTATAAGTTTGTTGAGTATTCCTGGTAAATTATATGGGAGGGTAGTGATTGAGGGGGTGAAGGCATGTACAGAGCATCAGATTGGGAAAGAACAGTGTGGTTTCAGAAGTGGTAGATGATGTGTGGATCAGGTGTTTGCTTTGAAGAATATGTGTGAGAAATACTTAGAAAAGCAAATGGATTTGTATGTAGCTTTTATGGATCTGGAGAAGGCATATGATAGAGTTGATAGAGATGCTCTGTGGAAAGTATTAAGAATATATGGTGTGGGAGGCAAGTTGTTAGAAGCAGTGAAAAGTTTTTATCGAGGATGTAAGTCATGTGTACGTGTAGGAAGAGAGGAAAGGGATTGGTTCTCTTCTGGGGATAGGGGAGATAGAATACTTCCCACGTGTTCTCTGCATGTCGTAGAAGGCGACTAAAAGGGAAGGTAGCGGGGGGCTGGAAATCCTCCCCTCTCGTTTTTAATTAATCTAATATCATGAACAATGTAGATTTAGTTAACAAGCTTAATAATATTAATGTTAATTTTGATTTCAAACTGGTTAGCGTTGATGTTTCATTTCTGCTCACAAAAGTTCCAGATGATGACCTCTTAGGGTATTTATTTGATGTATTGCAGGGCCTTCGTTTACCTGCTTCAAAGTCTGATTTTATTGAATTGATAAGATTGTGTAAAAAAATACTGTGTATTTCAGTTTAATGGAGAGTACTATGCTCCAGAATTTGGTATGGCAATGGGTAACCCTCTTTCACCTGTATTAAGTAATCTTTGTATGGAATTCCTTGAAACGAAGTTGCTAAAGGATATCTTATCTTCTAATGCAGTTTGGTTTAGGTATGTAGATGATGATGTTCTTTGTGTTTGGCCAACAAATGAAAGTTTACAAATATTTCTCCCTTTGCTTAACAATTTAGTACCTTCCATCAAATTTACTTTAGAAAATGAAAATAATAGTATGTTACCATTTTAAGATTGCATGATCCATAGGCATGGAAACAAGTTTGAGTTTAGCATATATAGAAAACCTACCAGTGTATGCTCATATATCCATTATTACTCTGCTGAGCATGACAGTTAAATTATCATCACTCCAGTCTATGTTCCTTAGGGCATTACTTATTTGCAGTCCAGAGTTTATTGATGATGAGTTTGAGAAGATATATTCAATTGGATCCAAGTCAAAGTATCCAATATCTTTAATTGATAAATCCCTTAAGATGACAAACAAATCATTATATAGAGTTGAGCCCAAACCTCCCCTTGACACCAAGAATCTTTTAGTTCTCCCTTTTAATAGTAATTTTACTTTACTTCCCTTGTTGCTTAAATCCTTTAATGTAAATGTTGCCTTCGGCAACAACAATACTATAAAGTATATCTTAATCAGGAACTCGCCAGAAAGTTCTGCAGGATGCACCTATAGTGTGCCGTGTAGAAATTGTGATAAGTTTTATGTTGGGCAGACTGGTAAGGATCTTTCCGTGAGACTTAAGCAACATATATTTAGTATAAGAACACGACAAGAATCAAATGACTTGCTTAATATTAGCATGTAAAAAATTTTGATTGTTTTGACTGGGGTAATGCTACTTATTTACTCTAACTCCTGTACCACGTGAAATATTATTGAATCTTCAATAGATAGATACGCAGAGAATTGTATCATTAATATTAGTGAAGGTCTGTGCAAATTGGATAGCTTTAATTGTTGATGAAATTTGTAAACAGTATCTCTTCTTGTCCTCAAAATAAGTTTATGAATCGCTTGTTGCCAGAGTTGAATGCACCCTACCTACATTCGGGTAGTCACTTGTTTACCAAATGGCTTCCTAGCTACGTCTCTTTGTTGTATATCAACTGTTATATTTCTTCCTTGTATCTCCCCTGATGATGTGATTATAGTACGAAAGTGCACTTAAGAACTCATCATGTTTCATTTACTTGTGGACTCAAATGTGATCCTTTCCACTGTGTGTGTGTGTGTGTGTGTGTGTGTGTGTGTGTATATATATATATATATATATATATATATATATATATATATATATATATATATATATATATATATATATATATAGATAGATAGATAATCACGTTAAATTCATGCAATTATTATGTTAGATATCAGTGTACATTACTGTATGTAACATTAGGAAAACTAAGAGTGTTCTCCACAAACATCTGTAGAAACAAAAGCCGCAAGTAAACCTACGGCTGTGAGGAAGTCTGAACGGCAGCCTCCCAACTTGTTTGTGTGAGCTCGTTGCTTCACAGTCGTAATTACCGAGTAGATTCTGGGATTTAGGGCATATTTCCTGGGGCAGGACATTGATCCACCACGAGTCCAGATAAAGACTAATTATTGATGAAATAGATCTGCTGAGTATCCAATAATTAGTTTCGTAGCCATGGACGTAATTCCATGCCACATGACCTGCTGACAACAGATAACATTGATCAGAAGAAAGGAATCAAAAGAAATTATCAGCCTGAAGCATAGAGCCTGTAGACCCCACAATCATCATTGAAAATCGTAGAAATATGGCCTATAAGCTGGCTCAGAAATGAAATCAACCCACTAAGATAGCATTCGATCGCACTCTTAGTAATTAAGTGAGCAGCAGTCTCGCCTAGGGTTGCAGGCTGTTATAACAGGGTACAGGTTGGTGCAAGGTGGGTGTACAGGGTCCAGTGACACATTCTCTCTCTCTCTCTCTCTCTCTCTCTCTCTCTCTCTCTCTCTCTCTCTCTCTCTCTCTCTCTCTCTCTCTCTCTCTCTCCTGGGTATCGGGAGGGTTAATGAAGAACTGCATGGCGAGCCAACACTTCATTCATATAGCTCAAGTAGCTGTCTTTTCTTTCTACCCCACCCACAACTGGACTTTTTTTTAACTTATCAGAATTGGAACAAAAAAGTACCGTCTGATTTACTATATTTATATTTTCAAAAGGCTTTCGATAAAGTAACTCACAAGAGACTTGCTTAAACTCAAAGCACACGGCATCGGTGAAGAACTGTGTACATGGGTCAAGGACTGATTTATTAAACGGCGAAGCCTCAGATTGGCTAGACGTAACGAATAGTGTGCCACAGGGTTCGATCCTAGGCCCAATTCTTTTAATGATATACATTAAATACCTAGAACTCGGTCTCATATTTAAAATCTCCAAATTTGCTGACGATACTTAACTAGAGGGTAGAGCTGTAAACAGTCGGGACTGGTAATTGATTCAGAGAGATCTTAACTTATTAGTAGAGTGGTCAGACAGATAGCACAGGAAGTTGAATGAAGACAAGTGTAAGGTTATGCACTTTGTAGACAAGAATTTACACTACGACTACGAATTATTCGGAAACTCTCTCACTAAAGTAAATGAAGAAAAGGATTTTGGAGTTGTCATCAGCAACAAACTGAAGTACACTAAACGGTGTCATGCAGCAAGTAAAATAGGCAGCCAAATGTTAGGTTTCATAGCCAGGAACCTAGATTACAAGACGCCAGAAACAATCCTCACACATTATAGTTTTCTAGTAAGACCACACTTTGAATATGCAGTCCAGTTTTGATCAGCAAACTATAAAAAAGACGATGAAAAAAACTAGAGCAAGTGCATTGATGTGCATTACACATGACAGCCAGAGACTGAGTGTGAACAAATGTGGCCTTTGTTGTCTTTTGCTTGTGCTACCTCGCGCGCACGCAGGGGGTGGGAGGGGGTTGCCATTTCATGTGTGACGGGATGGCGACGAGAATGGATGAAGGCAGCAAGTATGAATATGTACATGTGTATATATGTGTATGTCTGTGTATGTATAGTTGAAATGTATAGGTATGTATATGTGCGTGTGTGGACTTGTATGTATATGCATGTGTATGTGGGTGTGTTGGACCATTGTTTCGTCTGTTTCCTTGCGCTACCTCGCTGACGCGGGGAACAGCGACAAAGTATGATATAATATAATGATATAGTAATAACAAAGATGTGCGACGAAGTTGATTCCATCCTTTAGAAATCTGGCATCCAAAGAGAGGCTAAAACGATTGGATCTCTACTCCCTTACAGAACGTACACTTCGCGGCGACTTAATCCAAGTGTTCAAAATTCTGAGCAAGTTCGATGAAGTAAATCACGAACATCTTTTCGAAGTACAAGAAAATACGTTTACCAGGACAAATGGAATGAAACTCAAAGCTAAAAGATGTGGTAAGGACGTGGGAAAAGCTTCTTTTCCTATAGGTGTGTTAAGCTCTGGAAGTCAAACGTTGTGAATGCTTCAAAAGTCGTTTAAACAAATGTTTTATACATTCAGGTATACTCTGAGAAAAACGCCAGAAATAAACTGTATAGGCGATAGCGTTAACGAGGTCACTAGAAGGCTAATGTGCAACAACAGGGAGGTGGTGATAGCCTAAAAAAAACTGCTGAGCGGAATTACATTTTCTTGTCAAGTTAAACTTTTTTTTTTACCAGACGACCCAGTCGTGGGCCAATCAGGCCTCCGGTTGTCTGTCTTTCTCATGTAAACTCATGTAAACTTTCAGTCCACGAATTTGCATTCTTTCCGTCTCACGCATAACACTTGACAACGCATAACTTAAACACTCGTTTTTCTTGACTCAGTATTTTTATGCAGTGGGTGCTACGTGTTAGCTCTGCCTTTTGGCAAAATATCATCGTAAATACTCGAAAATACTCCAAATGAATTCTCTAGTAGAGGTAAGAGAAGTAAATGAGAACTAACTTGCCTTAAAGTTAAGAGGGTAAATCTTCTTACTCAACCACACCAGTAATTTGACTTGCACGAGGAAACCGAGGAAGGAAAATCAGATGGGAACGAAAAGTGAATTACGAAGACAAACACTATTGTTTCACTGCAAGGCAGACAGGGGGAACGTTTTGAGGCGATGTATGTGCGTGACAGGGTCTAGTGTAGTGTCCAGGGTATGATGTGGTAAAGGTCAATGGACAAGAGGTAGTGCAGACAGTGAAAAATTGTATCAATGACTATACAACGAGGACGTAGAGGAAACAGCAGCTGCAGTGGTAATGCTGACTTGAGTTGATTGCTGAAACGGGACAATTTGAGCAGCACTGATGACAGCTGTGGTGGACATTTATACGTGAAGTGTGAGCCAGTAAAAGTTATCTCACAAAGATGTGTACAAGAGTGAAAGGGTATTTTGAGAACTACAATGGATCACTTATGATTTCCTAAGAACATGTATTTTCATTTGATAATGAATGAGATGGTCGGCTCCTGTAGCAATCGATTTCAAAGAGAGATGTGACGTTATATCTATCATAAGCGTTTCATGGAGCCATCTTGGAGAAGATTGTAACCTGGTCAAATTTGGCTTTATTTACATAGTTGGCGCATGGCGGTTGGCGCAGGGTGAGTGAGTGTGGTGGCGCTGGCATATCTGCGTCACGCAGGTACGGGTGCTCTTACTTTTTCCTCATTTTAGCATTGAATTTCTGCTCTAGGTATAATTCTCATGTGTTTACCTGTGTGTGAGAGGGTATAGGATATACTGATCCCCTTACAAGTGAGTGTTGTGTTTTGCTTTTGATACAAAATGTAATGTTTACGTTATAGACCGTCCTAGCCCAAGTTCCAACGTTTTCTACTCTGACATCCACTCCTCTTTTGTGACTTATTCTGCCTTAGATAGATTGGCGACATATTCATTGGGGGTTTAGTGATTTTTAATTTTAATGTGTTTAACGACACGTCCAATAATTACCCCATTTAGTTAGACATCATATCGTTGACTTTTTAAAAGAGTGTAACGTGTCCGAGCTTCGTCTCGAATTTCTGGTTCTTTCCAGGCGAGGTTCCAGTTATGATTTTAAGTTCTTCAAACGAGTAGTCCAGCAAACTTATTAGATACTAAAGTGCATTGTTGTTCCCTAGCTCATGTATTGATGGGGAAATGACTGTTATTCTTAAGGCTTAAATTCCTGTCATACTATCGTGTTATCAGCTGTCTCGGTGTAATGTTAATGCAGCTCATTTTCGGCGTGATGAGTTGTTTACAGCCGGCAGTTAGTGCGCCACCGTCACAGTTTCTTAAATAGCCCAGGTCCCGGTCATCGAAATAAGATTTTACATCTTGTACGGTGGAGGACTCCCTGGTCGGCTAGCGCACAGTCGTGAAGTGCGAACAGGCAGTATTCATGAACCAATTTCGCTCAAGTATCAGTGTCCAGTTTCAAACTGTAGGAGACTGTAGTAAGTCCGACATGCATTACTCCAAGATCCGTTGTAGGGCATGGACGACACCGACCAGGGCGTCGTCCTCCGGTGTTCCCTACTGTAGATGTAGATGTTAATGGTACCCCGACACAGAATATAACAAAAGTATTAGTATGACAACAGTGTTATAATTAAGATTGATGTCAGAAACAAATCTGATCAGTGAAATACCTACCAAAGGTGTTGAATTACGAGAATCTGACATTAATGCGTAGTCACTGTCTCCTTCCTGTCGTAGACAGGCTCTCTGGAGGTGAAATGATGTACATCCATAATGAATTAAAGTGGAAACTCCCCTCTCAGATTCTGGGATCTAGAGTGATCCGTCCCTGCCTCTATCGTGGAGCGTGGTGTGATCCATCCCTGCCTCTATCGTGGAGTGTGGTGTGATCCATCCCTGCCTCTATCGTGGAGTGTGGTGTGATCCATCCCTGCCTCTATCGTGGAGTGTGGTGTGATCCATCCCTGCCTCTATCGTGGAGTGTGGTGTGATCCATCCCTGCCTCTATCGTGAGTGTGGAGGATCCATCCCTGCCTCTGTGGAGGGGTGGTGTGATCCATCCCTGCCTCTATCGTGGAGTGTGGTGTGATCCATCCCTGCCTCTATCGTGGAGTGTGCTGTGATCATCCCTGCCTCTGTCGTGGAGTGTGGTGTGATCCATCCCTGCCTCTATCGTGGAGTGTGGTGTGATCCATCCCTGCCTCTATCGTGGAGTGTGGTGTGATCCATCCCTGCCTCTATCGTGGAGTGTGGTGTGATCCATCCCTGCCTCTGTCGTGGAGTGTGGTGTGATCCATCCCTGCCTCTATCGTGGAGTGTGGTGTGATCCATCCCTGCCTCTATCGTGGAGTGTGCTGTGATCCATCCCTGCCTCTATCGTGGAGTGTGCTGTGATCATCCCTGCCTCTATCGTGGAGTGTGGTGTGATCCATCCCTGCCTCTATCGTGGAGTGTGGTGTGATCCATCCCTGCCTCTATCGTGGAGTGTGGTGTGATCCATCCCTGCCTCTATCGTGGAGTGTGGTGTGATCCATCCCTGCCTCTATCGTGGAGTGTGCTGTGATCATCCCTGCCTCTATCGTGGAGTGTGGTGTGATCATCCCTGCCTCTATCGTGGAGTGTGGTGTGATCATCCCTGCCTCTATCGTGGAGTGTGGTGTGATCCATCCCTGCCTCTATCGTGGAGTGTGCTGTGATCATCCCTGCCTCTGTCGTGGAGTGTGTGTGTGATCTATCGTGGAGTGTGCTGTGATCATCCCTGCCTCTGTCGTGGAGTGTGGTGTGATCCATCCCTGCCTCTATCGTGGAGTTTGGTGTGATCCATCTCTGCCTCTATCGTGGAGTGTGGTGTGATCCATCCCTGCCTCTGTCGTGGAGTGTGCTGTGATCATCCCTGCCTCTGTCGTGGAGTGTGGTGTGATCCGTCCCTGCCTCTATCGTGGAGTGTGGTGTGATCATCCCTGCCTCTATCGTGGAGTGTGGTGTGATCCATCCCTGCCTCTATCGTGGAGTGTGCTGTGATAGTCCCTGCCTCTGTCGTGGAGTGTGGAGTGATCATCCCTGATTCTATCGTGGAGTGTGCTGTGATCATCCCTGCCTCTGTCGTGGAGTGTGGTGTGATCCGTCCCTGCCTCTATCGTGGAATGTGGTGTGATCATCCCTGCCTCTATCGTGGAGTGTGCTGTGATCATCCCTGCCTCTGTCGTGGAGTGTGGTGTGATCCATCCCTGCCTCTATCGTGGAGTGTGGTGTGATCATCCCTGCCTCTGTTGTGGAGTGTGGTGTGATCCATCCCTGCCTCTATCGTGGAGTGTGGTGTGATCCATCCCTGCCTCTATCGTGGAGTGTGGTGTGATCATCCCTGCCTCTGTCGTGGAGTGTGGAGTGATCCATCCCTGCCTCTATCGTGGAGTGTGGTGTGATCCATCCCTGCCTCTATCGTGGAGTGTGGTGTGATCCATCCCTGCCTCTTTCGTGGAGTGTGGTGTTATCCGTCCCTGCCTCTATCGTGGAGTGTGGTGTGATCATCCCTGCCTCTGTCGTGGAGTGTGGAGTGATCCATCCCTGCCTCTGTCGTGGAGTGTGGTGTGATCCGTCCCTGCCTCTATCGTGGAGTGTGGTGTGATCCATCCCTGCCTCTATCGTGGAGTGTGCTGTGATCATCCCTGCCTCTGTCGTGGAGTGTGGTGTGATCCATCCCTGCCTCTATCGTGGAGTGTGGTGTGATCATCCCTGCCTCTATCGTGGAGTGTGGTGTGATCATCCCTGCCTCTATCGTGGAGTGTGGTGTGATCCATCCCTGCCTCTATCGTGGAGTGTGCTGTGATCATCCCTGCCTCTGTCGTGGAGTGTGAGTGATCCATCCCTGCCTCTATCGTGGAGTGTGGTGTGATCCATCCCTGCCTCTATCGTGGAGTGTGGTGTGATCCATCCCTGCCTCTATCGTGGAGTGTGGTGTGATCCATCCCTGCCTCTATCGTGGAGTGTGGTGTGATCATCCCTGCCTCTATCGTGGAGTGTGGTGTGATCATCCCTGCCTCTGTCGTGGAGTGTGGTGTGATCATCCCTGCCTCTGTCGTGGAGTGTGGAGTGATCCATCCTTGCCTCTATCGTGGAGTGTGGTGTGATCCGTCCCTGCCTCTATCGTGGAGTGTGGTGTGATACATCCCTGCCTCTATCGTGGAGTGTGCTGTGATCATCCCTGCCTCTATCGTGGAGTGTGCTGTGATCATCCCTGCCTCTGTCGTGGAGTGTGGAGTGATCCATCCCTGCCTCTATCGTGGAGTGTGGTGTGATCCATCCCTGCCTCCATCGTGGAGTGTGGAGTGATCCATCCCTGCCTCTATCGTGGAGTGTGGTGTGATCCATCCCTGCCTCTATCGTGGAGTGTGCTGTGATCATCCCTGCCTCTATCGTGGAGTGTGGTGTGATCCATCCCTGCCTCTGTCGTGGAGTGTGGTGTGATCATCCCTGCCTCTGTCGTGGAGTGTGGTGTGATCCATCCCTGCCTCTATCGTGGAGCGTGGTGTGATCCGTCCCTGCCTCTCTCGTGGAGTGTGGTGTGATCATCCCTGCCTCTGTCGTGGAGTGTGGTGTGATCCATCCCTGCCTCTATCGTGGAGTGTGGTGTGATCCATCCCTGCCTCTATCGTGGAGTGTGGTGTGATCCGTCCCTGCCTCTATCGTGGAGTGTGGTGTGATCATCCCTGCCTCTGTCGTGGAGTGTGGAGTGATCCATCCCTGCCTCTATCGTGGAGTGTGGTGTGATCAGTCCCTGCCTCTATCGTGGAGTGTGGTGTGATCCATCCCTGCCTCTATCGTGGAGTGTGCTGTGATCATCCCTGCCTCTGTCGTGGAGTGTGGAGTGATCCATCCCTGCCTCTATCGTGGAGTGTGGTGTGATCATCCCTGCCTCTATCGTGGAGTGTGGTGTGATCCATCCCTGCCTCTATCGTGGAGTGTGGTGTGATCCATCCCTGCCTCTATCGTGGAGTGTGGTGTGATCATCCCTGCCTCTATCGTGGAGTGTGGTGTGATCCATCCCTGCCTCTATCGTGGAGTGTGGTGTGATCCATCCCTGCCTCTATCGTGGAGTGTGGTGTGATCCATCCCTGCCTCTATCGTGGAGTGTGGTGTGATCCATCCCTGCCTCTATCGTGGAGTGTGGTGTGATCCATCCCTGCCTCTATCGTGGAGTGTGGTGTGATCCATCCCTGCCTCTGTCGTGGAGTATGCTGTGATCATCCCTGCCTCTGTCGTGGAGTGTGGTGTGATCCATCCCTGCCTCTATCGTGGAGTGTGCTGTGATCATCCCTGCCTCTATCATGGAGTGTGGTGTGAGCCATCCCTGCCTCTATCGTGGAGTGTGCTGTAATCATCCCTGCCTCTGTCGTGGAGTGTCGAGTGATCCATCCCTGATTCTATCGTGGAGTGTGCTGTGATCATCCCTGCCTCTGTCGTGGAGTGTGATGTGATCCGTCCCTGCCTCTATCGTGGAATGTGGTGTGATCATCCCTGCCTCTATCGTGGAGTGTGCTGTGATCATCCCTGCCTCTGTCGTGGAGTGTGGTGTGATCCATCCCTGCCTCTATCGTGGAGTGTGGTGTGATCATCCCTGCCTCTGTCTTGGAGTGTGGTGTGATCCATCCCTGCCTCTATCGTGGAGTGTGGTGTGATCCGTCCCTGCCTCTATCGTGGAGTGTGGTGTGATCATCCCTGCCTCTGTCGTGGAGTGTGCTGTGATCATCCCTGCCTTTATCGTGGAGTGTGCTGTGATCATCCCTGCCTCTATCGTGGAGCGTGGTGTGATCCGTCCCTGCCTCTATCGTGGAGTGTGGTGTGATCATCCCTGCCTCTGTCGTGGAGTGTGGTGTGATCCATCCCTGCCTCTATCGTGGAGTGTGGTGTGATCCATCCCTGCCTCTATCGTGGAGTGTGGTGTGATCCATCCCTGCCTCTGTCGTGGAGTGTGGAGTGATCCATCCATTCCTCTGTCGTGGAGTGTGGTGTGATCCATCCCTGCCTCTATCGTGGAGTGTGGTGTGATCCATCCCTGCCTCTATCGTGGAGTGTGCTGTGATCATTCCTGCCTCTGTCGTGGAGTGTGGTGTGATCCATCCCTGCCTCTATCGTGGAGTGTGGTGTGATCATCCCTGCCTCTGTCGTGGAGTGTGGTGTGATCATCCCTGCCTCTGTCGTGGAGTGTGGAGTGATCCATCCCTGCCTCTATCGTGGAGTGTGGTGTGATCCATCCCTGCCTCTATCGTGGAGTGTGGTGTGATCCATCCCTGCCTCTATCGTGGAGTGTAGTGTGATCCGTCCCTGCCTCTATCGTGGAGTGTATTGTGATCATCCCTGCCTCTGTCGTGGAGTGTGGAGTGATCCATCCCTGCCTCTATCGTGGAGTGTGGTGTGATCCATCCCTGCCTCTATCGTGGAGTGTGGTGTGATCATCCCTGCCTCTGTCGTGGAGTGTGGAGTGATCCATCCCTGCCTCTATCGTGGAGTGTGGTGTGATCCATCCCTGTCTCTATCGTGGAGTGTTCTGTGATCATCCCTGCCTCTGTCGTTGAGTGTGGTGTGATCCATCCCTGCCTCTATCGTGGAGTGTGGTGTGATCCATCCCTGCCTCTATCGTGGAGTGTGGTGTGATCCATCCCTGCCTCTATCGTGGAGTGTGGTGTGATCCATCCCTGCCTCTATCGTGGAGTGTGGTGTGATCATCCCTGCCTCTGTCGTGGAGTGTGGAGTGATCCATCCCTGCCTCTATCGTGGAGTGTGGTGTGATCCATCCCTGCCTCTATCGTGGAGTGTGGTGTGATCCATCCCTGCCTCTATCGTGGAGTGTGCTGTGATCATCCCTGCCTCTATCGTGGAGTGTGGTGTGATCCATCCCTGCCTCTATCGTGGAGTGTGGTGTGATCCATCCCTGCCTCTATCGTGGAGTGTGGTGTGATCCATCCCTGCCTCTATCGTGGAGTGTGCTGTGATCATCCCTGCCTCTGTCGTGGAGTGTGGTGTGATCCATCCCTGCCTCTATCGTGGAGTGTGGTGTGATCATCCCTGCCTCTATCGTGGAGTGTGGTGTGATCCATCCCTGCCTCTATCGTGGAGTGTGCTGTGATCATCCCTGCCTCTGTTGTGGAGTGTGGTGTGATCCATCCCTGCCTCTATCGTGGAGTGTGGTGTGATCCATCCCTGCCTCTATCGTGGAGTGTGGTGTGATCATCCCTGCCTCTGTCGTGGAGTGTGGAGTGATCCATCCCTGCCTCTATCGTGGAGTGTGGTGTGATCCATCCCTGCCTCTATCGTGGAGTGTGGTGTGATCCATCCCTGCCTCTATCGTGGAGTGTGGTGTGATCCGTCCCTGCCTCTATCGTGGAGTGTGGTGTGATCATCCCTGCCTCTGTCGTGGAGTGTGGAGTGATCCATCCCTGCCTCTATCGTGGAGTGTGGTGTGATCTGTCCCTGCCTCTATCGTGGAGTGTGGTGTGATCCATCCCTGCCTCTATCGTGGAGTGTGCTGTGATCATCCCTGCCTCTGTCGTGGAGTGTGGAGTGATCCATCCCTGCCTCTATCGTGGAGTGTGGTGTGATCATCCCTGCCTCTATCGTGGAGTGTGGTGTGATCCATCCCTGCCTCTATCGTGGAGTGTGGTGTGATCCATCCCTGCCTCTATCGTGGAGTGTGCTGTGATCATCCCTGCCTCTGTCGTGGAGTGTGGAGTGATCCATCCCTGCCTCTATCGTGGAGTGTGGTGTGATCCATCCCTGCCTCTATCGTGGAGTGTGGTGTGATCCATCCCTGCCTCTATCGTGGAGTGTGGTGTGATCCATCCCTGCCTCTATCGTGGAGTGTGGTGTGATCCATCCCTGCCTCTATCGTGGAGTGTGGTGTGATCCATCCCTGCCTCTATCGTGGAGTGTGCTGTGATCATCCCTGCCTCTGTCGTGGAGTGTGGTGTGATCCATCCCTGCCTCTATCGTGGAGTGTGGCTGTGATCATCCCTGCCTCTATCGTGGAGTGTGGTGTGATCCATCCCTGCCTCTATCGTGGAGTGTGCTGTGATCATCCCTGCCTCTGTCGTGGAGTGTGGAGTGATCCATCCCTGCCTCTATCGTGGAGTGTGCTGTGATCATCCCTGCCTCTGTCGTGGAGTGTGGTGTGATCCATCCCTGCCTCTATCGTGGAGTGTGGTGTGATCATCCCTGCCTCTATCGTGGAGTGTGCTGTGATCATCCCTGCCTCTGTCGTGGAGTGTGGTGTGATCCATCCCTGCCTCTATCGTGGAGTGTGGTGTGATCATCCCTGCCTCTGTCGTGGAGTGTGGTGTGATCCATCCCTGCCTCTATCGTGGAGTGTGGTGTGATCCGTCCCTGCCTCTATCGTGGAGTGTGGTGTGATCATCCCTGCCTCTGTCGTGGAGTGTGCTGTGATCATCCCTGCCTCTATCGTGGAGTGTGCTGTGATCATCCCTGCCTCTATCGTGGAGTGTGGTGTGATCCATCCCTGCCTCTATCGTGGAGTGTGGTGTGATCATCCCTGCCTCTGTCGTGGAGTGTGGTGTGATCCATCCCTGCCTCTATCGTGGAGTGTGGTGTGATCCATCCCTGCCTCTATCGTGGAGTGTGGTGTGATCCATCCCTGCCTCTGTCGTGGAGTGTGGAGTGATCCATCCATGCCTCTGTCGTTGAGTGTGGTGTGATCCATCCCTGCCTCTATCGTGGAGTGTGGTGTGATCCATCCCTGCCTCTATCGTGGAGTGTGGTGTGATCCATCCCTGCCTCTATCGTGGAGTGTGGTGTGATCCATCCCTGCCTCTATCGTGGAGTGTGGTGTGATCCATCCCTGCCTCTATCGTGAGTGTGCTGTGATCATCCCTGCCTCTGTCGTGGAGTGTGAGTGATCCATCCCTGCCTCTATCGTGGAGTGTGGTGTGATCCATCCCTGCCTCTATCGTGGAGTGTGGTGTGATCCATCCCTGCCTCTATCGTGGAGTGTGGTGTGATCATCCCTGCCTCTATCGTGGAGTGTGGTGTGATCCATCCCTGCCTCTATCGTGGAGTGTGCTGTGATCATCCCTGCCTCTGTCGTGGAGTGTGGTGTGATCCATCCCTGCCTCTATCGTGGAGTGTGGTGTGATCCATCCCTGCCTCTATCGTGGAGTGTGGTGTGATCCATCCCTGCCTCTATCGTGGAGTGTGCTGTGATCATCCCTGCCTCTATCGTGGAGTGTGGTGTGATCCATCCCTGCCTCTATCGTGGAGTGTGGTGTGATCATCCCTGCCTCTATCGTGGAGTGTGGTGTGATCCATCCCTGCCTCTGTCGTGGAGTGTGGTGTGATCCATCCCTGCCTCTATCGTGGAGTGTGGTGTGATCCATCCCTGCCTCTATCGTGGAGTGTGGTGTGATCATCCCTGCCTCTGTCGTGGAGTGTGGAGTGATCCATCCCTGCCTCTATCGTGGAGTGTGGTGTGATCATCCCTGCCTCTATCGTGGAGTGTGGTGTGATCCATCCCTGCCTCTATCGTGGAGTGTGGTGTGATCATCCCTGCCTCTATCGTGGAGTGTGGCTGTG